>NC_056717.1:4194282-4289282 GCF_018831695.1 Puntigrus tetrazona | reverse complement strand
AAAGCATTGTTTGTGAGCTCAGTGCTGCTTTGTGTACAGCGTCAGGGGTGAAACATTAATTTGCATTTTCATTCAGACCAACGAGAATCTACCGTTTCATGTTAAAGTCATAACATAAAAGACTCGTTTCAATGATATACAGTTGACTCTTTTGAGAGACGATAAATGTGCGTGCATGAAAGCATATTTTCAACAAGGTTCTTTTCACTAAATTACTGTTTTTATGAGGATACTTGCAAATGGCAGCATTTTGGCACAAGTATTTGTGCTTTAACCGTTTAAGGCTTTTAAAGTGGCAACAATAACTTTGTTCAATACTCTTGCGCTCTTTGAGCACCATCTTCTCGTGCATGAGCAGTCTCTCAGACAGCACGCTCTTATAGCCAAGTGAGATCTCTTTCACGATGCTTAAAAACGTGTGCAAATTACCTGGCAACACTGACACAGTGTCAAAATTAGAACATTTTGACACTGTCAGTGTTGCCAGGTAATTAAGACCTGTTTCACTTTTATTTTCTTGCATCTCACGTACAGATGAAGGCGTGTTTCTATGATGTTTAAATACACCATTAACAGGCCAATTAACAAAGAGCTAATTGACACATCTGGTTGAATCAAATGATTGAGAGCCTTTTTATAGCCTTCTGGAGCATAGAAAACGATTCAAATGAACTCGCGGTAGTTGTATTTAACATGACTACAGCGATGCAACCAATAATAAATGATGATAATGTTATCTGTGTATATACAGTAAGGTTGGGTACAACGTGACGCACATTAATGCAGGATCAATAAACAATACTCGTGATATGTTTGGCTTTTCATCACGTTTAGGACTTTCTGGACAGGTACAAAACGCTAATCGTCGTTATGGTTTTATTTGCGTAAATGACACAAGAAACATTGCTTGAGTAATTTAACTTGTGCAGAGCTCGTGTTCGCTCAAAGGAAGTCAAAGCCTTTTTTGGAAAATCTATATGTTGCAGTCAGTGTTGATATTGTGGCTAGCCACCACAAATAAATCAATGTATGGAAAACACTGCAGTATATCGCACCCAGCCCTAGTAACACGTTTGGATTGGAGTTTATTCCGGACTCTTATTTGTTGTTGTTGTTTTCCGTCAGAACTATTAAGTCCAAACAGACCCTGTGATTTCTTCCACTGCACATACAGTAAAGACAAAACTATAATAGGTGCTGAAATACGTCTTTAACGGCTAGTTAATGAGTTTGGTTCTGTACAAGCGGCAGGGATTCTGTGAATGTGGTAGTCACTACCTGAAGTGAGCAGAATAAAGCACTTAAGTGTGAGTTGCAGTGTGTATGTGACTAGTAAGTGGTGACCCAACTGTCTAGCCACACCCCAGCAACCCTTCAGAGCCCCCTAGCAACAATGTACTTCAATAGCCTAGCGCATCTTGGCACCAGAATAATGTAGGGGTATGATGGCGGCCTTATTTCTCTTGAAAGGCAAGCAGTTTTACTTGTCACTCTTTAATTTGTCTTGTCACACCCTAGCAACCATTTAGAGCACCCTAGCAACAATGCACTGAAGTAGTCTAGCATATCTCAGCACCAGAATAATGTATGGGTATGATGCTGAACTCTATTGACTTGATAAGCGAGCCTTTTGGCATATCGCTTTAGCAACTGTACAACAGTGCGAATGAAACAAAACTCAGTTAATAGAGACATGCCTGTTGTATCTTTCGATGCAAGTAGGCAACTCATAGTTTAAAAAAAGTACCACTATGGTAACTGTGTGCAGACACCCTAGCAACCGTTTAGAGCACCCTAGCAACCGCGTATTGAAATATCTTAGCCTCAGAGCATCACGCAGACTTTGAAGTGGACTCTCTCGCAATCCCAGCAGCCTTGTGGCAAATTCTTATCTCTGTTATCTGCAGATAATCATATCTGTTGAACCATACCTCCTTATCTTTGCTTTGCCAGAATCAAACAGTTTTGTGTCGTCTTGTTGTCATAGCAATACCCTCCGGACGAAAGGGGCCGTCTGGCAACCGACACTCCGGGGGAGTACGACCACGCCAAGAGAATCGCTGCCAGTCCTGCTGTGAGGCGTCCACTGGTGAGCCCTAATATCGTTTTCTCCAGCAGAGAGCATTTTTTTTTTTCTTTCCTTCGTATTAACTATGTTCTGAGAGTTTGCTCTTTCTCCACAGGGAACCTTGAGCAAGTCTGAGTGGGAGGCTACAAGTACGTGGTGATGTTCTTCCTGTTGAAATCAGTGTTCGGCGGCCTCTTGAATTTGACACAAAAAACACACAACAGAGGGATTTATGAATTTGCTTGACAGAACGCTTAAGATAATTGTGACTTTCATCAAAAGTCACAGTTGAGCTGGTTGACATGAATATTCAAAGTGTAACACTCAGAAGGACTCATTTGTATTGATAACGCTGCCTGCTCTCAAGCCAGGAAACTAAAGACCCCGGTTGTGAAATCACTTTTTTTCTCTTAAGATAAAGTACTTGATGTTTTCTCAGCGTGTGGGTTGGCCATCAGAGAAAAAAAAAAAACTTAAATTAGAAGCACTTTAACTGGCAGCTCCATGAACGGAGAAGTTCAAGTAGTTGCATGATTTTTTTTTATTTTTTATTTCTACATACCATTGTACTGTCATTCAAAATCGGATTGTTTTCTTAAACACACACTCCTCTAAACTTTCTATCCGTTCAAGAATCCTGAAAAAACATTTATTTCCACAAATGTATGCAGCAAAATGGTTTCAGCATTGATAAATGTTTTTTTAAGCAGCAAATAAGCATATAAAAGTGATTTCTGAAGAATCACGTGACTGAAGTAATAATACTGATCCCATAAATAAAATTGTAACATGTTCAAATAGGATAAATATTTCAGTTTTTACTATATTTTTCTTCTTTGCGTCTTTCAAAAACCATTTAAACAGTCGTGCTCATAAAACTTTGATAAAGTAATTTTATTTTATGAAATACTTTGGGTATGGATGTTTGAAAATGAAGTTCAAGTTTGTGCACAGCATATTCATTTATAAAATATTTAGTTAATTGCTGCTGTAAGCAACTTGGGTTTGTTTTTGTGCGTTTATCTTAATTGTTACTTAAATTGTAAATTCTGCTTAGCACCTAGTATTAACACCATGTGCTGTTCTTGAGGATCGAGATGATGTTAAACATGGGTTTTTAAAGTGTCTATAATGTGTTTTATATGCAGTTCAGATCATGTCCTACGTCCTTGACCTTGACCACCATCTCTACCTTCTCTCTCTCTCTCTCTCTCTTTGTAGGCATATACCTGGTGTATGTGTTCGAGAAAATGTCATGAGTCTGAGGGAGTCTCCATCAAGCTGTTGTATCCGGACGAGCGAGCCAAAGATACGGAGACTCGCTGTCATTGGTCTGGTGTCGTTCAGCCTGCTGAGCATGTCCATTTCACAAACCGTCAAATATTTTTATACAACCCGAGTTTTTCCCTTCACAAGTGTGTGTGTGTGTGCGCGTGTACACAGTGCACATGATCAATATTCTGTCTGATACTGTATTTCTGTTTATCCGTCACGATTCGCCCGCTCTTCCCCCCCCCTCTCTTCAAGTCAAGCAATCTAATAACCCTGTAGAGCTTACAGTCATCCGCTCCCTTTGGGTTTGACCTCCATTGTAATCCACCCTCCCTTCAGGCTTGACTGAAATTTTGGATTTTCTTTTCTGCGCAAGGTTGATTGGTATCATGTTCGGTGTGTGACCAGGTTATGATGGAGGAAGGTCTTCCTACAATACGAAATGCAGAACTTTGATTGAAGTTAAGTTCTCTCTTTTCTTTTTATTGTACTTGTAATGATGGTAGTTTTTTCTTTCCTAATATTGTCTTTGAACGTCGGGAAGATGTGTACTTCAGTCTCATTTCTGTACGTAGAGCAGTGTTTCTGGTCTTGCAGTTTGTCAGGGAATAAAAACCTGTTTTAGGATCATTAAACCTCCAGTGCACTGTATCAGTTTAATGCCTGTCTTTTCATTTTCTAATTGGTTTTGTTAAAGCCATGGCACTTTTCAGGATTGTGTGACGAAAGGGCAATATTCAGTCGAAAGAGAAATCTTTAGCAAGATTAAAAAGGAAAAAACGGTGTAGTGTCAAACCCTTCAGTTTGTTATATGCATGCCGGATATTCCAGTAATAACTCTTTAAGAATGCTTATTAATAAATTAACTGAAAAAAGTGTTACATGGACAAAAAAAAAATCTATCTTGCGTTTCAAAGACCAACAGCCATTGCAAGAAATTTCATCACTCTAGTTAAGCAATATTATGGGATTTTCAATTTCGAAGTTTTCTGTAGTACAGTGTTCATGTTGTACTGTAAAACACTTCTGCTGCTATTATAGAGGATGCATGCGATTAAGGTTTGGTGGTAGGGGTAGGTTTAAGGGATGGCTCGGTAGTGTAATCATACATGTAGTTACAGAAATTAATTACAGATGTATTTTTAAAAATATACGTAAAATGTAAATATGAACACAATAAGTGCATTGTACCAAATGATTCATTTAAATGTAAGTACATAGTAGTTAAGGCCACTTTATATAAAGTGGGACCCAAAATTTAATATAACATATAACTCAACTCAACTGTTTTTAATAGCAGTACATTTCTTAATATATAAATATTTGTATGAACATAGTAAAAAATGGAATAACAAGTCACTGTACAAAGGAAGGGACACTATCAAAAGTCTGCTCATGGTGTGAGTTTCTGTATATATTATCAATCACGCAAGCACCTTATTATCACGAGACTTGACAACCATCTGTCGAGTGGCAGTTATGTGGACCAAACTGCCTTTTTAATGAGAGTTCAGCCTGGTCGAAGCTGCCAGGATGACCGGAGATGCAGATGTTTGTCAAACCACACGGGCTTCTTTTCCTGCCAGGTTACAGCCGTCAACTCTGGCCAGCCCGGACGCATCAGGCTCCGCAAAAAAGTGGACAGCACAAGATTGGAAAAACGTCACCTGGTCTGACGCATCTTTCTGAGGTGACTTGCAGATGGAGGGGTCAGAATGTGTGTAAACAAGATCAATGGATCCATCCTTTACGTGTCAACAGTTCAGACTGCTGTGTGAGAAATATATTTGTTTGGGTGCACATTAGACCCCCGGTACCAAAGGTTTAAATGAATTGTAGAAAAAAGGCCATTTGCTGAAAGTACGTTTTTTATCATTACATGCGCACCAATGCATCCTCTATAGTGAGTAGGTGCCTTCAGAATGAGAATCCAAACGGCTGAGAAAAACATCACCATTACTGGCCTACTCAACTTTGGCCTGTTTGGCCTTTCTCTGTTTGGAAACAACGTCAGTTTTCAAACTTTTCAGACCTTTGCGATCAGCCAGATCATGCAGTGGATGCGTGTAATATACAGCGTCCAGATCAGGAATAGGCCTTTTTGCATGTAAAACATATCCTTTGCGTTATTAGATAAAAAACAAAAACCTGTGATTTCTATTAAGTTTTTGCACGTTTTGAACACATAAAAAGTTACATAATGCTGCTTTAAGCTCAACGATTGCTAAAGGGCCTTTCGCACTGCATGAACTATTTCATAGTACCCAAACTAATTGTGGGACTACCCAGCATACCGCACTCTCTGAACATCTGGCAACATGTAGGATTATGATAACTGCGACTCAGACTCTTCCCGCTTACGTACGCTTAGTTATTTATCCGTTGTGATAATTTGCAGGTCGTGTTAAAAAGTTGTCGGCCTACATAAATAGCTATATTCTGTATACCTAGTGTAAGATAATTCTGAGCCTCTGGTGTGATACTTGGACATTTCCAATCTGTCAACACTGAGGTGTACCACAGCGATTGAGGACAAGCGGTTTTGAAATGGTTTAGAAAATAGTTTAATGTGCTTGATTATTATATACATTTTGTACATTTTGAACACAAACGCTTTAACTAACTGCCCAACTGTAAGCATCTAAGCATAAGCATATCCTTTACTGCCTTCAAAAATCAATCAGGCATCATACCCTACCAACAATTCCTGATTCCCAGAACGTTCTGGTAATGTTAGTTTTTGTCTAGCCAGGAGATTTTCTTATTTTTTTGTTAATCTATTCTCATGCAAATCGAAGGCCCGCAGTAAATAAAGAAAACAAACAAACCCACAAAATAATGATTTCTGTTATCACTCTATGCTCAGCCCTAACTTAATATTGTAATTTAAAACATGTTTTGATTGATATAATTTCTGCATTGAAGGAAAATTGCCCCATATTTTAGTCACCCCGAAGCCATCCTAGGTTTATATGACTTTCTTTCTTCTTCAGATAAACACAGTCTGAGTTTTTTATTTATTTATTTATCCTGGCTCTTTAATTATCACATGTCCTCTGAAGCAGATCGATGGGTTTTTGTAACAAAGATATTTATAGTTTTAAAATTATAACATAAATAACGGATTATTTTCTGGCTTCTCGGCTGCTATCGCATTACCAAGCTTGAAAGAGCCAGGATACATTCAAACATTTTTTTTAAAATGACTGTGTTTGTCTGAAAGAAGAAAGTCATATACACCTAGGATGGCTTCCGGGTGAGTAAAATATGGGGTAATTTTCATTTTTGGGTGAACTATTCTTTTAAATGAATTTCATGGCTCTGTAGGTCAATGCACAAAACATCTGCAAAGTGTTCTTTGGAGAGATAGTTTTACATGTTTATAAAAATAACCTGAAAATAACCGGGAATGTTATTTTATGGTTGCAAAAAAAAAAAAAAAAAAAGCGGCCTAAAAAAAATTATCCCCTAATGTTATTTTTTTAACATTAGGGGAACGTTTGTGTTTGGATGATAATGTGTGATATTAGATTCGGGGCGTGCTTTGATTCCTTCCTTATAGAATCAGTAATTATGCGTGAAGCACTCCTGACAGTCTTAAATCTGACTCACTGCTCCGCTGGAGCTCCGTATCCTGCGGGAAATCAATGTCCTCTTCCTGACGCTAATTCTCATAATTGTTTGTCGGGGAGACAAATGCAATAAAACGCTAGTTTGTGCCGTTTAAGCTGATCAGGTCCAGTCGATATGTTTAGCCAACAGTGGGGGTGCAAAGTGATTAGTTAGCTGTGGTTATCGACAGTTCACACACACTCTCCTCAACCAAAGTAAAATCGATTCTTGTCACACTCCCGGACCGGAATAACCTACAATAAATCAATGAGCAAGATTGAGTGCACTTGTCTGAGGCGTTGTGCAGACTGAGACAAAACGGCAATGTTACGAGGTCAGCTATGACATTGGAAAGCAATCTTTGGAGATTCTTTTCTGAGTATCGTCAGGAGATGTGGATATTGTTCACTCGGGTGAAGTGAAATGACTGACTACCACAGTGTATGGCCAAATACGAGCTATGCTTTCAACCTCTAATGCAGAAATATTAATTCATGCGTTTATGACCTCTGGGTTAGATTATTGTAATGCTTTATTGGGTGGTTGTTCTGCACGCTTGATAAACAAACTTCAGCTAGTTCATAACGCAGCAGCTAGAGTCCTTACTAGAACTAGGAAGTATGATCATATTAGACCGGTTCTGTCAACACTGCACTGGCTCCCTATCAAACATTGGATAGATTTTAAAATCTTATTAATTACCTATAAAGCCCTGAATGGTTTAGCTCCTCAATACTTGAGTGAGCTCTTATCACATTATAGTCCTGCCCGTCCGCTGCGTTCTCAAAACTCTGGCCATTTGATAATACCTAGAATATCAAAATCAACTGCGAGTTTCTCCAATTCGTAATGCATCTCTGCATTTAATAAAAAAATGTTTCATCTTGTCATTATATATTACTCTCACTCTGTTCTCCTGTTCGATACTGTTCAGTGCTTTGGCACAATCTGTATTGTTAAAAGTGCTATATAAATAAAAGTGATTGATTGATTGCACAGAGCTTGTTTGCTAACTAGAGAGCAGGAAAAGATGGAGGAACTTTAGAGCGATGTGCCTTTAATTTTAATTAGCGTAATGCGTTATTGAGACAACTATATTTAGTTATAATAGCCCAAAATGTGATATTATTCATAAATGCACCATTGTGGTCCTACTCCATGTTGGAACTTATGAAACTTGTTAAAGCATAATTTAAAAATAAGGCTTCTTTTTTGGTCCCGTGAAGAATCTTCAGTAATTTTCTGCTTGTTAATGGTACGCTAGGCTAGTTTAAGGTAGACCCTGAAATAAAGTGTTACTGTTTCGCACACCAAGAAAAATGTTTCTTCAGTTTTTTGAGGAGGCAAAAGTGGTTCTCAGGTGGCGTTACTGAGAAACCTCCCTTTGGGAGCTCTTCTTTCGAGAGCGAGTAGCGTGTGATTTATGCGCGCTGATTGTTTTGAACATAAGCTCGGTTGCCGACGATGAAAAAGGCTTGCACCCCAATGATCCCACGATCCCATTACAGGCGCAGTGACACGGTAACTGACCTGTCTTTCAGAGGAAACACTGGTGACATCTCAATTATTTTCTCTCTCAGGCAATCTTCCCTGGAGAAGCACTGATTCCACATTAATGACTCTTATTTCTTTTAATCGATCCACGCGAGCTACTGTTGGAGACCTCCCTGATTTGCGTGCGGCGTCTAAATATCAGACTGGTTTGCGTTCGGATTTTGCTCTCTGCTTCTGGTGTATCAGTGATTATTCGTGTTCCTTCCTCTTGAATGTTAATGGAGGTAATTAGCATCTGACTCTACACCCTGAGCAGGTGTTCACCCTTGGCTTGAAGAACAATTTATAGTCTAAACCAGAGCTCCACAGCGTGGCTATATTTCCTGTTTTGTCCCTCGACGCCGTTTTATATGTTTTCCACATTTATATAAAGATTCATTAACAGCGAACATGAAAATCAACCCAAACTTTCATTACCTTTGTTTAATTAACTTCCTGGTCTTATTGTGAATAATTCATTAGCGCGTGTCGAATAGCTTTTTAGATATTGTTTTTAGCAGACTTGTATTCAGGTCGAATTGCTTTCTGGTTTCAAATTCTTCAAAACCCGTTGGATAAAATCAACTCATTTTTCTCACTGAATGTCATGTATTATTCAGCAGGGCTTCAGCTAAAGTTAAAACTTCCCTGTTCGCCAGTGCCGACGAAAGTAGAGAATTAGACTTGAAAACTTTATGCCAGGATAATTCGAATGAATTAAATCTAGCTCGCACATCTTTCTGTTGAACCGTCTGTCCTCGCTGCACAATGAACACTTCAAACCCGTGATCTGAATCACAAACGAAAGAGTCTTGAGTCACTTCTCTTTGATGAATCAGTACGAATAACCTCACAACTCAGTCTGTAAATGTAACGTTTTAATTTCAACCAATTTACATCAGTCTCAAAACATTTGAAATGACTGGAGAATTTAATAAGTTAAAGCAAGAGCGATTTTTTCTTTATTTTTTTTAGGGACGTGTTATTGCGCTTTACACTTGATGAGAATCTTCCTCGTAATAATGACTAAAAACAATAAAACAAGGTTTCTCATTGATGTGCTATAAACAATTAACATCTCACAGTGGCGAAAAACTCTCTGGTGATGATTTTGTTTCTCGTCATGTTACTGTAAGCCATTATAATTAAAAGGTTACAAGTTATTAAGTAATGTCATATTATAAAAAAGTCCCTTACAAAAATGAACTGGTTTTATTATAATAAAAGTGTATAACCATAGCTTTCGGCATATTGATTACCATTTTATGCCAGTTTTGTATAACCTACCATGGAGGGATGTAGCCGTCAAGTGAGGGAGGCACTTTTTTTTTCAGAACAAGGCAGAAAGGTACCCTAGCAACCGCCTTAGAAACCACCCCAAGTACCCTAGCAACATACAAAAGTACTTCAGCGTGTGTATATGATACGCAATTGTTAAGATTGAGGTAAATGCATATTACTGTGTATCATTTGCACTTCAAACACCTATGGAAGTCGATTTCTGCTTATAAACAGCACGCCATATACAAAAAAGTGCTGCTGATACACATTTTTATGAAACTGTCTTCTTCACATCAGTTTACTAAATCGCTGTGAACACGGGCTGAAGGCTGTTTTGGTAACCTATCATCCTCGCTGGTGAGCTGAGCTGTTCACGTGTGTGAAACTAACAACCGCAGCTCTGCGCGCGCCGGACGCGGTCACCGGACGGTCACGCGCCGAGGCAGACCTACGGGAAAACCTATACACCCGCGGGAACGTGGCGAAGCCTGTATGCTAATGAGGGTCAGCAGCCCGTCGGCGTCACAAGATAAAAGATGGGGAACGCTACACCGTTATATAACGGGTGGCTGACTCTGATATCGTGATGAAAAGCGCCACTGGGAGCTTCCAGCTGAACGCCGGGCTGTTATGTAACGTGTCACCCGCCGTCAGCGCGAGACTGAGGGGTGTCGTTATCTGAAGATCTCCGGGGAAAACTGACGGGCTCAGCTGAACCCGAGCTAGACAGACAGACAGACGCATTTCCACGCGCAGTTAAAGGAGCAGTTCACCCAAAAATGCATTTGCTCACTCCCAAGTAGTTTCCAACCTGTATGAATTTCTTTGTTCCGCCGAACACAAAGGAATATATTTTAAAGAAAGCTTATAACAAGTATGTTTTGGGTCAGCGCTGACTTCCATGGCATTTTCTTCCTGCTGTTTAAAACCAGTTGTGACCGCTGCAGAGCAAAGAAGTAAATCAATGAAAGATATCGCGACGGCAACGGGAGATTTGAAGCTTATGCACCTTTTTCTTGATGTAAACATGGCCACCGCCATTGGGTGCCTGAATTCTGTGGGTCTGGCTTCCGGTCTCATTCACATCCAGCTATTTTTAGCTGTACGAAACAGTTTGTTTTGCTGCTTGATATTGAAAATTGATGTGACCGATCATGTTATCTTAATTGTGGACACACTGGTTTGTTCTCGTTAATTACCTATATTCAGGCTCACACTCACTCTGTCTTTCTGGGGAAATCAAAACAAGCGACACAAGGAAAGTTAGCATGCTGAGGTAAAAAAAATCTAAATTAAAAGTTTATATTTAAAATACTGTTAGTTAGGCAAGGTTAGACAACCTTTCCACTATTACGATGTTTTAATAGTTCAGTAAGCAAGTAGGCTATTTTTTCAAATTGTTTGTGCACGTCTTGCTTCTGTGACCCAGACGGACAAGTCTTTGTGATGTTTCAAGAGTTACGGTATCCAGAGTAATGTCAGCATACCACCAAGAAGGACGAACAACATCCAACAGGAGTAACTGTGGACACAAGAGGAAGCTGTCTGAAAGGGATGTCCGGGTGCTATGCCAGATTGTATCTAAAAACATGAACCCACAGCTGCCCGACTCACTGCAGAATTAAAAGTGCACCTCAACACGTGTACATGGACGGACTGCTGTAGCCAAACCTTTGTCACTCGTGCCAATGCCAAACATCAGCTTCAACGGTGCCAGCGGTGAAAATCTTAGGCCGTGGACAATGTGAAACATGTATTGTTCTCTGATGAGTCCATCTTCATTGTTTTTCCCACATCCAAGAGAGTTACGGTGTGGAGAAGCCCCTAAGTAGCGTACAACCCAGACTGTTGCGTGCCCGGAGTGAATCAGTGATGGTTTGGACTGCAGTATCATGGCATTCCCTCGGCCCAGAACCGGTCACTGCCAAGGACTACCAAACTATTCTGGAGGACAATGTGCACCCTATAGTTCAAACGTTGTGTCCTAAAGGCCGTGCATTATCATCCATTATCATAACAAAAAAACAAAAAGTGAGGAGGACGTGTCCCCCATCTTCTGTGGTTATTACTCAGCTGGTTACAGAGCTATGAGCAATTACATTTCTAAGTAATTGGGCTTAAGATTTAAACTTGAGAGACAATAAATTGGGCCAAAAATAACAGATTGAGACATCAAAATAGCCTTGGGCATGGGCTCTCATTAGAAAATACTCAGAGGATCTTTGCAGCAGCTTGTTTTGACAGACAAATTAAAAGGTATTTTTTTGTGTTTGGTGATCACACAATTTCCAAAATAAGAAAAGAGCATTAACACTAATAACTAATACCTTTCAAATGTTTTTAAAATAAGCCATTTATGTGCTCTAAAGATGCAATTGTTTGAACAAAAATGCAATGTTGTGGAAAAATTATTTTTAAAACGTTTTCTATTAGAATAGCTGCTTTAAAATTGTATGTATTACTGTGGTCAAAGCTGAATTTTCTGCATCATTACTGTGCTGTTTTGTGTGTGTGTGTGTAAAATCTTGTGCTCTGGCACATAGATGTATATACATGTATATACAGGCATAAATCCTTGTGTATCACCCATAGAAACAGTCAATGAGGCGGAGATTGCAGTGCATTAAAGGTAAAAAATTATATAAATATTTGTTTTTTGCACAGATCGACCGTTTTGTGTGTT
This sequence comes from Puntigrus tetrazona, assembly GCF_018831695.1. Lineage (NCBI taxonomy): Eukaryota > Metazoa > Chordata > Actinopteri > Cypriniformes > Cyprinidae > Puntigrus > Puntigrus tetrazona. Next base: position 4,276,833 of record NC_056717.1, on the reverse strand, counting down.
AACACCTTAATGTGTCAATTTTTTTTCCTTCCATCATATGACTGCCAGACTGCAACGGTTTCACGGAGTTACAAATCTTTGATACTGTTCTACTGAAGAAACCTAAAGTCACCTACACCTTGGATGCCCTGGGGGTAAGCAAAAAAACATCAAAATTCCATTCCACTTCATTTGTGTATTTGGTGAAATGCGATGTGTTTATGCAGTTTAAGGTGCACTTTTCCACATACTGTACATTATTGTTTCTCCTCTAAACCCCGCCCACTGCATTGCGCCTCGTAAACATAAAACCATGGCTGCATTTGTGAATGGAGAAACGACAATACTAACGTTATACTCGCGCTGTATATGCTATACTGCTCAAAACCCATGTTTGAATAACAAATAGCAGGTACTCTTAATAAGAGAATAAGAGTCAGAAGCACCAGACTGTCCTTGCAGAGTTATAATTGTCTCACTTTACAGTCTCTGAGCACAGCCAGCATAGACTGCTCTGTCAGGTTCAGGAATCAGTCCTCTGTAAATGCACTGAACACACTCTAATATTTGTGCTGAACTGTTGAATATTGTTGTAAACACAGCTTAACCACTGATTTCTAGTTGTGTCCTCTTTTGGAAGCACAAAGTCGTTTCAGTTTCACAGCGACACACAGCGCCTCCAGAACATGGCGCCCGCAGCAACACTGCAGCCAGAATAATAGCTCCGCCTTCTTTCTTTAAGTAAACAGTTGGGTGCTGTTTTAGGGGTTAGGAAAAATCATAACTTTCGTAAAGAACATCTCTTTGGTTTTGAAATCTTTGCAAGGGATCTTACCTATGCACTAACAGCTTGCAATACTCCAAAGAGAGGGAAAAAAAGCTTGAAAGTGCATCATATGACCCTTTTAAACCCGACACTCTCACAGACGATCATTTCGAGTCATTTTCGAGTCTTTTTTGTATTTTGGTTTTGTTTGTGGGGTTCTTTTTTTTTTTTTTTTGCCTCTCTAAATGAGCGAGCTGTTTATTCTGTAATTATTTCATCCATTTCTACGACTTCCACTCGTTCGGGCTGATCTGTGGAAAAGAGCGATGATGAGAACGAGACGCAGTATGTGAGTGCAAGATAATGAGCCAGTCAAACCTTTTGTAGCTTGCCATTTTCCTCAAACCTTAATGACAATTCAGTGAGCTGCCATTGGATGACTTTAAAGAAATAGCTCAGCTAAAAATGGAAATCTGCTGAAAATGTGCTTAATCCTCTGGCCTCTCAAAACAAAGACGAGTTTGTTTCTTCATTTCAACAGGTATGGAGAAATGTAGCGTTACACCACTCATCGTATCATCTTATTACGTATTTATGTATGCATTAAGGCCTCATATAGCAACCACGCTTGCAGTACAACCGCTTAAAACACTTAGCGTATGAATGCATGCCCCAAACCCTAATGTCGGCCAGGCGGCACAAGCAAGCAGCACTCGCATTTTCTTGAAAAGTCTAGACTAGGCCTATGAGGCTGGTATAATATGCTGCGTTTGTTTTATGAAATGAATACACAGAGAAGGGAGAAATGCTGTAATCACTGGATCTTACCTCTGGCTGTGAGAACTTGTTGGTGTTATTTAGTAACTGTCTGTGGTTTCCTCATCAATGCCTGCTTTAACACAACCCGTTGATTTACATCGGATGGGAAACAACGGCATTCTGCTTTCAAAAGGGATTCGTTCCAAAGCGTTAGTAGATCTTCAGGACGTCTGAAGAACGAGAGTTTGATGTGATGTGATAATGTTGTGTGCTTGTTGCGGCGTGCATTTAGATTTTTTTTACTTTCAAGCAAATTAAGCTTTTCCTTTGAGATGAAGAAGTACAGTATGCTTTAAAAATAGTACAGAAATAATAATACAAAAAAATGTAATGATTGCTGACACTTTGAAAAAATCTAGTATTACAAGTACTATTATATATAATTATATATAATAATGCATATTATAATGGCTAATTATGGCTATAATTTCTTTGAATGCTTATGGGACTTGCACATCTTTATATGCATTTTCATCTTCTGTTATCTTTGAAATATTGTGAAAGTTATGTACTGACAAGCATGCGTGTTAAACTAAAATGTACCTTAACGTAAGTTCAATTAAAAGCATCTGTATCATATATTTAAATATATTTGTAGTTACGCATTTATAATGGCAAAGTTGCAGTTTAGTACATGTAAAATATTACCTTTAAATGTTTAAATCTCACTACATAAGCACACTTCTTTTAAGCACAAAAAAGGTGAATCTTCATGAACATAAGGATTTTAAATTTAATTGCAAATTGATTCATCAATTAAATGCTTGCCTTTTTAAAAAGTACTTAAGTGTGTTGGGAAACATGGAAGTGAACTCTTTTTAACTTAAGTGTATTTTTATTTTATTAGGCTTTTTAAAACGCAGTCTACCTTACAGTCTTTTTTGGACGAAAGTGTCTGACAGCTTTTGTGAGATTCACTGACAGTGCTTTTAACTCTGCCATGTTTGAGCTTCAGAGAAGCGCCTTTTGCACTTTTATCTTCAACATTTAACAGACGTTTTCGTCAGCGCAACTACGTTTCATGAATTAAATGTCTAGCTGAAGGCACAACAGCGGTAAAGCAGTTGCGTTCTCTGGATTAAGAAACGCAAGGCTCTGCGAGCAAAATGTTTTTCCATTCACGGATCATCTGTACAAAATACAAACCAAAAAACGGTGTTCATAATTTGATGCTCAAGAGAAAAATATCAAAATGAATGCGCAACAGCACTCATGCCATGTCTGTATAAGTGTCACTGTTAACTCAAGTCAAGAGTAAAAAGTTATTATTTTTCTAATAAATAGTTTTATTACGACAAATCCTCGATTTTTCTCTTTATGTAACAGTTATAAACGCATGCGTATTTCATGTCACGTTTATGAATGCTAATGATAAGATAAACCTGATGTAACGTTGGCTTTTTTTATTCACTGTTACAATTATTACATCCCTGCCATAAAATGATCAGGCCTAGGTGTTATGAAAGTAACACTGGCTTTCATAATCTACTTTGAAATAATAAACCTCTCTGTCATGGTTCGTGGCTGTTGACATCAAAGGTTTTTTTATGACAAAATGTCGAAGCTCTAGGCAAAGAATTTTCTTAATAAACAAACAAAACTACACAGTACACAACAATTAAACAACAACAGACCTTCTGTTTCTTTTTTTCGACGCTGTTTGCTTAATTGTGATGTCAGCCTTTTTTAAAACCAAGGATGCTTGTGGGCAAAACTATTGTGTAAAATTTTTACATTTGTAGCATGCACATCGAACACATGTCCTCTACAAAGGACAAACATGATTTCCTTGGAGATCAAAACATATACAGCTGATAATCCTCAGCCGTTTCTCAGAATACAGAAAGGAAGGTCCCTCCTCCCGCTCCTTTTCGGTCAGCTGACTGGAGTTACACTAGCTCACTTATGAGTCACCTTCACAGTCTGGATTTTGCCTGCAGGCTTTATCGGCGTGCATTAAGGCAGCGGTGCACTGAGATGTTCTCTCATGAGGGTCTGATGAATCCCCTGCAGACCCTGAGAGCGCACGAAAGCTCCAGTCCCTAGAAACAGACACACGCTAACCGCAGTGAAATTGATCATAGCGAACAATTCCAACCAATTTTCTTCCATTATTTATGCTTCTGAAAATAATCGTCTCATATTCGAACAGATCCAAAATTCCTGTCTGTACGCTCTGAACGTCTGTCTGAGGTCGTTTTTATCTCTTTTCACTTTTGAAAAATCGTGCATTTACAGTATGTACATTCATTTTCTAGTGCTCAGGTTTTCAAGTTTTCTTTTCTTCCGTTGCTGGTTCCCATGTACATCCATAGTAGTTGAAAAACTGCTTACTTTTTGTGAACGATCACTTTAAACTGCAGGTCAATGTTTCATTGCTTATTTGCAGTGTCAGTGTTACTGAATGGACAAAGTGAATGCGGACTGCACTGTCATATTTATCCTTAACTTTATAGTGGGCCAAAAAGGTACGAATAAAACTCCAGTTCATGTTTTCAATCACCATATGACATGCGATCATATCACCTTTTTTCTAGCTCACACTGTGAGTTAGGAAGTGTCTTCATACTTTACTGTCCCCACAGCACATCCTGGTACCCATGAGTAACGCCTAAAATCAGAGGAAATGATGGATGAATGACAACAAACACTGATTGTACGCCTGAACTTCACAAAAACTATAATCTGCTTTTTCAAATCTGATTGGTTAATCGCAATGTTGTTGGTCAACAAAGATGTCAAACATCCTAAAAATCCTAAAAATACCAACCTGGTCTCATAAAAATACATACATCTGTGCACTTTTTGTGCAACACCGTTTATACGTACCACGTTAGTTTCAGTGTTGTTCCTATTTAATATTTATTTATAAACTTAACTTTTGCCATGCCAAAATACTGGGGAAAAAAATTGTGTTCACAATTACCTTTCACAGGAAAATGCGAGAGGCGTGAACTTCTGTACAAAAAAAAATTATTACAACTACTAGACAATATTTAATTAAAACCTCCAGCCAGCAAATACAAGTGCAATAAATCAAAGATGAAAGAATAAAAAAAATAGTTAAAAAATAACTTATTAACCAAGCCAAATAACAACAAAAACAACAACGAAAAAATAGAATCATCTTTCAGATATATCAAGTTCTGGTTGATCGTGTGGTTACAGCGGCAGCATGAGACCAAACCACTCCAACATCATGCTAAATCAAGAAAACCAAACAAACAAACCAAACAAACAAACATCAAGCCCACTCAAACACTAGACGTGGTCGTGATTAGGCTCTGAAGCAGCAGCGAGGCTCAGACAAAGCTCCCTCTCAACCTATTCTCGCACAGAAACAATGACAGCTACAGTTTGATAAAACATACAAAGTTATTGACTTTTAAAACAATTTACCTACCCAGTGATCCGATGATGCAGTACTCGTGGAAATATATAAGCGTACAACAACGACATTATGTTAATATTTTATTATAGCTAAACGAAAAAGCGACCTCGGAAGTCTGAAGGGAAAGGGGCGGGCTCACTCCATGACCCATGACCCCTCGACTTATATACCCTAACCAGGAGAAAGCTCACTGGCCACCTGTTGAATGTCTTCGATGTTTCGAGAACGTCTCCCACATCACTTTTCACAAGGCTGGGATTTTATAGACCCAACTACACCCTTATTCAGGTGTAATAATCAGGGAACTGCTGCTGTCGTGCCATGAGTGCAGCAGGCGTAACAATATTACGCAGCGCCTGAAAATAGTCCCCAGCATTATATCCTTGCACCTGCTGCAGGAGCTTTTTTAAGTGACGTGTTCCTTTAATACAGATGATACTGTATTTACTTACATTAGTAATGACAAAAATGATGACATCCAATGTATTTTTCAATGAATGCTTTTAAGGTTGCCTAACATATTTTTTAGCTTGTTGGGTAGTAAGTGACCGACTACGACTAACATTGCGATAAGCCTGTGTGAAGGTATATATCAGGCTAATGCTACAGATCTGCTGATGTTAGGTGGCACTTCGGCTGGCTTGCTGCAGTTGAACATCTTAATAAGAGCCGTCCTCAGTCACAGACGAAATGCAAAATAGCATGTGGGTGAAGCATAACAATTTAACAAATTAAACCTATAAACTTGACTCACACGTAAACACGATCTTCATGCTATGTGTATGTGTACACTTATCTATCCTTACAAGTACAGTTTTGGATGTGGCATGTGTTTTCTCCTCAAAAGGCCCTGCTTACTTTTTAGGGGCCTGTACGATCACAGTCAAAGACCCAGTCCAGACACAAAAAAATTAGCCAACCTATTAGAGAAAAAGACAAAAGTTGAAATGAAGTCACGAGCAAACAGCTCACTGGATCCTACTCGAATGATTTCCTGATGCCATGCCTCCTACATTTGTTTCAAGGTCATCCTTGGCCGCTTCTGAGGAGAATCAATCGACTTTCTCTGATTGACAGAGCGACAAATTTTCCAACCGAGACCAAAGACCCTGTGGCCTTTGTTCAGTCCCTCCCTAAGGCCTTAGATGAAGCCGTACTGAGGACGATAAATAGTTCTAAGGCACCCCCTACTTGAAGGAACTATACTAGCAAGTAGCTAATTAGTTACCAGGGAAGAAAAATTACACCAGTCCCTCATGACTCCCTTAGTTATCCACAATATAATCTGTCTGAGTGAGGTTGAAATAAATCGTGAATTATATCCATGGTTTATGAAACCAAATGGGATTATCGAGAATACCAAGACGCTGTGCATTGTTTACAAGCGGAAAGCTCGAGCTTGTGTCACGGTACTCCCAATAATGGCAGAAGACAGGAGGAGAAGAATTGTTGAATATAGTTGTGTGTATATATATATTTAGTCTTATGATTACAGGTAGACGCTTCTACAGCCTTGTTGATCAGCTATTATTTCCCACTGATTTTAGGAATACATTTTGGATAGGGTTATGTTTAGGTGTAGGGATTGGGATAAGTCTATAGTTTTGGACAGTAAGGTCGATCCAGGATCATGTCTTACTTGGCAAAATCACGGCGACCACATAATAATTAGCTGTGTAGCATGTAATCACAGAATTGTCAAACGATCCACTTAATGCTTATACACATTGTTTATGACAGCATATCTTATAGCTGTTACACAAGAAGCCAGTCTGCTATTCTTTCTCACGGTTGTCATTTAATTGAATGTCATGGAAGGGTTTTTCGCTTCTTACACATGCATCCAGTGTTTCGGCCGTGTGAAGTGGTTCAAAGGTTCCTCTCGTTCATCTCTCGAAGAGGTGAAAGTACAGTACTTCACAGAAGATTGTCTTCAGAAACATAAGAGAAAGACAACAGCGTATTTTCTCCTAGACATATAAAAAGGGCTCATATAAAAGCAGCAATTATTCTAATCCTTCATCAGCATTCATGCGCTCTTGTTTTCCCTGTCAAGCTTCTAATAAGCGGTCAGCAAGGCAACTAATTAATTATACCGATAATTTTCTGCCGGGCTAATGCTGCTGTAATACACCGAAGTGATTCCATCAACTTCCTTCGGGATCCTTTCGGCTTCCTTTGTGTCGAGCCAATTACTCACATGGCGCTCTTGACTATTTACAAGATTCTGTCCGAATGATTCTGCGCGTGGCTCACGGTCAACACTTTGTCTTTTGTCATTGTGAAATGTAATTAATTTTGCTACGTTGGAAATTAATTAGGTTCAGGAAATTGACGGTCGTTATCTTTTAAATGTGCGCTTAGGGTAAAGCATCTAAAGTTTGTTCGTAATTCTTAATAACGTGCAATTAACCTTTTGTGTTGAAGGGCACGTGGCGCTAAACATGGGAAGGCGGCAGACGCTTAATGAAGAGAGAAACGAGGAAAGAGTTTTCATTTAAAACAAGGATACTCCGTATTCCGATGTGCTTTTTATTAAAGTGCTTTATATGTTGGCTCGGTACTATGGTAATATTGCAAGTTCTGCAATATACGTCAGTGTGGCTTTGAAATGCTAATCATACAAAACATCATAAAATAACACATTGCTTTAAAACCAATGCATTCTATACTGATAACAGTGGATGAGTCAAAGAGGATGTCTCTTCAACTGCAACCTCAGACGAAGATGTCAATCAAAGTTCATTTTAATAACATTTAATAACAGGAAATTACATTTTGCCCGTCACAGATAGACGTTAGCTCTGCACAATTCTGGATAAACCTGTATGTTTAGCTTAAGTGTGTAACATTAATGAATTGTGCTCTAAATGGCTGTTTAGATCAGGGTTCCTCAAATCTTGCTCCGGAGAGCCAATGTCCTGCAGAATTGAACTCCAACCCTGATCAAACGCACCTGAACAGGCTTATCAAGGTCTTCAGGATCCCTAGAAAATCACAGGTAAGTGATCAGGATCGGAGCTTAACTCCGCAGGCCAGCGGTCCTCCAGGACCAGATTAGATAGTATTCTCAGGTGAAACCAATGGAGGCTTAAACCCAGGGGTTTTGAGACCCTGGGTTTCTTCTCTGTGATGCTTTGCCAGGACTTTCCTGCAGCTGACTTCAGTTGTTGTTCGTTTGTGGGTCTCTCTGCGTTTGGTTTTGTCTTCAGCGATGCCGCTCAACTGGGTTGAAATCAGGAGTTTGAATACAACACTTTATTTTATCCTCAAAACCTCCTGGGTTCTTCTTGGTGTGTGTTTTGTGTCATCGTCAAGAGATCTCTTCCCAGATTCAGTCAAATGACGATATTAAGACATCATCATTTGACTGAATCTGGGCAGAGATCTCTCTGACGGATTTCTTTTGTTTCTGAAGCGATTGTCTGAGTTACTCGAATGAAGAGATCCTCGACCGCACGACCGCATTCACAGCAACAGCTTCCAAATGCAAATGGCACACTTAGAATCAGCTCCAAAGCTCTTTACTGCTTAATTGTTGCAGTAATAACGAAGGAATAGCCGACATTGATCGGTATGGTCCTTTGAAAAAGAGTGGAGGTACATACTAAAGAGCTGCCCTCCTAACTGTCCTGTGATGTGAATACTCTCAAATTAAGCTCTCCTTAAACCCACATTCATTATATAACTTTAATATATATATATATATATGTGATAAACCACACATGCAAAAAGTACATTATCATCATGCATCTTCCAGTTTTGTCGTGCTCATCTTCCTTGTGTCTCAATCACTGTTTCTCTTTCCAGTGAGCTTGCAGGGTTACAGCGGCTTTGTGAACCCGAAAGCTGTTGTTAAAAAGCGAGTTTTGCACAATTAAATCTCACAGGCTGTTTTGCGCACACACTAAGTAGTTCATTAGCGGGCTCGCTTTGATAAAGAGCACATCACGACACCTCACACGTCCAGACCCCGTGTGCCGTCGAGCGGCGTCCGTTAATAAACACCGCCCGTGACGCGCAGGTTCACGCCGCAGCTTTGCCTCATTTTTTTTTTACGTTGAAAAACTATCAGCTTCAGTGCACGTTTAATGATCCGGTGCCTGATTCCACATTAATAACGATTCCTCTCAGTCCAGTTCGGTGTTAAGGCACTGAGACACATCCACAACGATAAGGTCATGTACTAGCTGGAACGAAAGTAATATTTCCAGCAGGGGCTTTGAGTCACGGATACCAAAAAAAAAAAAAATAGAAAAAGAAAAAGTGAGTTAATTGACATATAAAAACTCGTGTTAAACCAACGACATTCCCCGTGTTTTGTAGTTAACAGTGTCACTTGAATAATTAGAAATGAAGAGATTATTGTGTCAATCCAACATAATGAACTCTCCGTCTTCCCAGCAAGAATCATACCATGAATAATTAATGCTGTTAGCTGTAACTGTCTGTTAGTTGATTATATCTTCCTGTGATTCGTGCAAGTGTTTAGGTGCTTAAAAAAAGGTAAACCAAAATCATTTTATATCGTACGCCATGTATTTGTTTTAATTTCTAATTAATTATTAATGCTAATTTATCTGACTAAATTCAGTAGTTTATTTTATTAATTTTTTTCTTGCATCCCTGGCCATGATTTTTTATTATATAGTTTTTTTTTCCCCAAAGTGAATAATTTTTATGGCTGTGATACTATAATTCCTATTTATGCATGTTTCAAACAACTATAACCCTACATGGACGAGAGATTTTGAAAATGGATAAATGATTATCGTCGAAATGATTGTCTCTTACAGTCTCTCTCTATCTCTCTCTCTCTCTATATATATATATATTGTGAGAGACACAGTCAAAGACAAACGGCCAATCACTTTTAATCACGAAATGGAACCTATATTTTAGCTTAAACCAATACATTGATATACTATATAATTTCATCTGAAGAGCATATGCAGTCATTTGTAAAGTGTATAATGTTGCGTTTCTCTTAGAGACGAAGAGATTAATCAGATCCAAAGGAAATGGAGGTTATTGATGGAGGAAATTGTCTGTCTGCCCTAGGGACCACTAAAAATAACTTCACCAGTGCCTCGGAAAACATAAAGAGAGCTTTGAACTAAGCTATTGTCATTAACTCTGCCTCTTTCTTTTAAAGTATAACAAAGACCGTATAGCATGCCATCTCTAAAGGGAAGAAGTTCTGTAGAGTATTAAAACGTAAAGCCATCAGGCGGGAAAACGTATACGAAGAGCACAAAAAACAGTCAAACAAAAATAAATACTCGTCACGAAGAAACTTGTTTAACCAAATCGTAAAATGTTCAACTGTGGCTGATCTGGGGAGGTTTTTCCAAGGAATGAAACTCTAAAAAGACTTATTTATCCATCCATGATGACTTCAAAAGAACAAGCTTGTGACTTCCATCACAAGTTTTTCATTAGCTGACAGCCTGTTGAGAAACATATTCACAGTTTACATTTACTGTTATGCATATAAGTATATATAACCAAAGAGACGGCCCTTGTTTTTCAGCTTCCCTAATCAGTAATTGTCTCCCACAGTTATGCAGGATTTATTGAAATTTGTTCAGGCCGTGGTAACAGAGATCACCCTGATACTGCCTTCTCAATGCACTTTTTGTTCCCGTTTATAAAAAAACAGTCATGGGTTCAGTTTGAGCGTATTTCTCACATGTTGATCCTGATGCTGAGCTGTCATTCTCAGATTTATCTGGATGACCTAAAATAGTCCTATCCTAAAATAAACCCGGAAAATTTCAAGAATTGATGCAGGAATTTCGAGACAAAAAGAAACCATGTCACGTTACATAAACTAGCATCACAGGTGCCCATCCTTCTCTACACATTATAACAAATGTGGCTGTTAGAAATATATCCTTATAACCTAGCTTAATGTGAAATTAATACATAAGCCATATGTAGGTTTTGAAGACTGTACATGCAGTCAGCAAGAAAAGGCCGCGTCCGCTTTGGAAGGCTGTGACTGAAATAAAAAGTTTAAAATTTAAGAACATGAATGCTCAGCAATGAATGCTCTGCAGTGAATGGGTGCCGTCAGAATGAGAGTCCAAACAACTGATCAAATCATCAAAATCATCCAAAAGTGATCCACCCCCCTCCAGTCCAGTCCATCAGTTGACATCTTCTGAAGCAAACAGCTGCACGATTGTCCGAAACTACTATCTATAATCCATTCTGACGGCACCCATTCACCGTAGAGGATCAATTGGAGAGCAAGTGATGCAATGTTGAATTTCTCTATATCTGTTCCCATGAAGAAACAAACTCGTCTCCTGCTCAGAAGGCCCGACGGTAAGAATATTTTCATATTTAGTAGAACCACCCCTTTAAATTCTGCCAGCTATATCATGTCTGCACAATTAATTTTTCATATTCTTGTATTCCCCATATTGCAACTTGCAAACAAAAACAATGATAGATGATGGCGATTACTGTTATTTATAATATAATTCTTTTTTGGTAACACTTTCTATGAAGCCTGTATTTATAATACATTATAAGGGTATACTTAACGCATTATAATACATGTCATATTCATATTCATAAGAACAGTTTTAAGGTGTTATAATTTTTCACTCATTTATGGTTGTAGCTTTTCAGAGTATGATCATTTATAACACACGGCGAACGTGATTCATCCCCTTACGTTACAGTGGATTATATTTTTCATATTTATAAGTCTTTATGAGCATTATATTGTGCCATTTTATTTGTTAGTTTACTTAAAGTACACAAATACCACTTATATGTAGTAATAATAACAATAATACATTAATAATAGCAATAAGATCATACATCAAATCAGATGAATCAGATTATTTTATAATATCAGTTTGATTATTTTGATGATACCCTGCAAACTACAACAAGCCTTCATTAGTGTGCCGCTAAATACATGCTAACGCTTTATTTTGCACTTTTTTTTACTTCACAAGTATGAGAACTTTCTACCCACCCTATAAAGTCTACTTATACTCTCAGGTCTATATAATAAACAGCATTTCTTTCAGTTGAAAGTACGAGCTAGCTCACATTAGCCTCAGTATTAGCCTCACAGGAAGCAGTTAGCCGCTCACGAGATGTTGCAAGATACTGTGCAAATATGAAATAAACAAGGTCAAGATATGATACAGTCCTTTATAAATGAAGCAGATTTAATATGGTGTTCACTGTGTGTTATAAATAATCACACTCTTAAAAGTTACAATCAGAAATAGTTAAATGTTATAATGCGTTACAACCGTCTTCATGATTATTTTTAATATAATGCATCATGCATTCATTATAACGCCCCTTATAATGTATTATAAATGCACGCTTCGTAAAAAACGTTGCTTTTTTATCACTCAACTTATCCTTATTGCAATGATGTGCCACGAGCAATAAAGAAATGCAAACTGATCGTCGATTACGTTGAACGCAAAGGCTCTTTTCTGCAAAGTTGCAAGCATTCCGTTCGCGCAACATGTCAGACAGACTCGGAGTCTGATTCCTGCGGCGTGAGGATGCTCTGAAAGCTTCAGAAGCTCTGGAGGTGGAGCTGTGGCCGTCCCCGATCCTATATATGCATCCGATGCAGCAGAGCCCCTTTCTTCACAGAGATCTTCAAAAAGCCCTGGACTGAAAGAAGCGCACAGCCTTTGAGATCCTTAGCAGGTTTACGTCGAGACAACTCCCGCTCCGAACAGGTGAGTCCGTTACTAAACTTCGGCTTTGTCGTTTTCACCGTGCCTAAATGCGTCCCACCGAAACTTACGCGACGTTATCCCGACAGATAAAGCTATGTAATGTTTCAATCGCGCGAAAATGTCGTTGAGCGATGGGAGACAGCCTGCTGTTCGGCGAGCTTGACAGCCATGCGAACCCTGCGTGTCTGCTTTATAACGCCAGGCTGGATTTTGTCACTCATTCGCTGGAGGAGAGACAGGGATGCGGATCTAGATTAGGCGCTGTCCACTAACTAGTGCTGAAACCTCAACGTGCGTTCATCAAGATCGAATCTAAACGGCATATCGTCGCATTGTCGTTCAACGCCATAAAAGCCTATTCCTAACTTTTCAAACGTTTCCAAAACGCTTCCTTCGGATGCGTCGCAAGAAGGGCGCGCGAGCTCCGTGTTGTTGTAGAGTAATGTTCAGAGTTTCCGTGGCACGCGTGATATCGTCCCACTATTACCCTCGTGACGGGCAACTTAGTATAAAGCTAACAAGCTAGCAAACTTCGGCTGTTTTTGAAGTATGACTTTTGATAAATCGGTTTTCTGCTGCTTGCGTAATGACAGCGTAAAGCTTTAAACCGGATATTTTGGTGCGCGGTTCTTTGTACAGATTGTTTGGTTGCGTTGGATTGAATTCCGCTTCTGTCGGACTGCTGTTGCTAAAAATTGAGGGTGTTACGTCTCAAAACCCAACGAGCTGCCTTTTTAGAAAGCAGCAGAGTCCCATGCGCAAATGACTCAGGCTTATCGATTCAGTGAATCTGGATCTGTCTCTTGATGTTTGCGCCATTGAAAGAAGCGTTCGTGTAGTTCGTGTTAGTGTGTGCAACACTTCACAGCGAAGCCCGCTTCTCTTCACTTCTTGATCGGTGTCCGACGTGGAGCACGCTTGATAGCTAAGTATCCCTGCTGAGGAAAACAAAAACTACAGAACCTGCCCAAAACGCAACAGAAAATGTAATGGATTTAATGGTTGTGATGGGAATTGTATTGGTTTTAATGGGAGGTGCCTACTGGTGTATGATGGATTCCACTGCTGGGACTTTAAAAGCCCAAAACACAATACTGTTATGGTTTTATTGGAAAAAGTCAGTGGTTTATAATTGTATTTGAATGGAAACCAGGGATTTTTAGCAGGGATGATATAGATAAATATACTTAAACGATAAAACATTTTAAGTGTCAATATAAAACAACGCAGAAACCCAACGGTCTTATGTGGCGAAATGTACCCTTGAGAAAATTAACATTGTTTTTACCACAAATATAATCATTGTTGCTTGTAGGCCAATCAAACCGCGGTATCCACGAATGAACTGCAATAACCATGTAGTAGGCCGACCGGAGCTCGTTATACTGCTTATATACAGTAAGCCAAATGAAAAGCAAAACTCGTGGTATTGATACGCTAAAATTGATTTTGGCGTGCAAATGTTACCCAATAGGTAAAGGATCAGGGTTGTGGGGTGGATGCGTGTCATATAGGCTACACGCTACAACCCCGTATTATATGCACGCCAAACACGTATCAATAGCACGAGTTTATGTTTTATTTGGCGTACCATTGATATTTTTGCTGCACCGATTGCTGATGCTGATTTTTTTTACTGCACTTTCTCTGTAATGGTTAATGTTTCATACAGTAGGTTATATCTTGAGGTTATTGACAGAGTTGTGCACGCTTAACGAATTACGAAGTAAATACATGCAGACCGAATCAAGCATCGCTCAGATTTTTGTGAGAAAAACGGTATTATACAAAATCCAGGCTATATTTGCTGCATGCTTGTAAGGAACCAACCCATCACTGAGGTGTATTAACTGCTGCTTCTCGCTAAAATACGAGTCCTCTATCCGTAATATCATTAACAAGTCTGATTCAGGAGAGAAATGTGCACTGATTAGGCACCATTTATAAGGAACGGTTTGCAACAGCTTTAAAGTGTTTAGTGGATTTTGATGTGAGAGGAAGAACGGGATTGACTTTATCACTGAAGGGATATTTGAATTATAATTTAAAACGTGCAACTATTCACTTCAAAAGACGATAACTAATGGACAGTTACATCAATCAATCAATCAAAAACAATTATAGTCACTTAAATTCCCACTTGGACAATAATGCAACTTAAGGACTTCTGGGGAAAATGCTGATCGATGATAACGATTCATTCGGATCAATTTGCAAAGTGTTTGTAGATTGATTTGCTGTAAGAACATCGACACTCTGGAGTCCAATATCCGAAGCTAAAACATCCTTCACTGAGTATCTGATTCAGTACGAAAGTGTGAAACACTGCACGAGGGACGTCTGGGAAAGCTATTGAGTGACGCTTTTTTTAAATTGCTTAATTGAAGCAGATGATCTCCGATTTGGCATTTCAGCGCTAAAAGATAGCATACTCATACAGTAGGCGCGATGTGAGTCAGTTGTGTTTGTCTGCATGCATCCGTGCTATTTATGAGCTTTTTCTCCGTGAGCGCAGCATAAATAGACGTCGAGAATGTGAGATCTACTGACTTGGAGAGCTCCTCTGATGCAAAAAAAATGCTGGTAGGTGGATCCAGCGTTTGGCATTGCAGAGCGTGTTCGTGGGACTGAGTCAGAGCTGCGTGGGTGTGTGTGTGTGTGTGTGTGTGCAGATCATGCCACATCTCTGTGTGTGTGTGTGTGTGTGCGCGTCTGCTGCAGTGGTGCACGGACACAAACCACAGCAGGAACATCAGGCTTCACTGAAGGTCAACAAGGTCCTCTGAGCTTATTTAAGAAAGTAATAAACATAGATAACGGCTGGTCTAGATAAAGGAGGTTGTTTATTCGGAGTGGGGTTTAAAACCTGACGCTCCCTGCTTTAATGAGCCCCGGGGAATCAACACAGATCCGCAGCGCAAACATCGATGAATGCCACATACTTCGTGTGAAGACTCTCTGTTTCGGCGTTATGCAAGAATAACGGCCAAAATATGTCTTTGATATTTTTAGGCGGGTTGTGAGAAGTCAGTCTAAAAATATTGGCAATGACTTCAGTGCATTGCATCATTTTCTCATACTTGTTCTTCAGCACTTGTGGATATCTGTCTTCTCCTGCGTATGTCTGTGATGCGTGCTGTCAGACCGGGGGTAAGTCGTCGTCATAAACAGCCTTTTGTAGAAAAGTCCATATAGTAAAACAATTCACGATCGGAAAAAAAAAGTTTAGAGGCAACACGCAGCCTTATGAAAAATAAATGTACATTGAACGTGCACTTGTAGCGTACTATAAATCTAATATAATAATAATGGGCATTTAAATAATGAGTTCAGTGTCGTGACACAAATCAAATCAAATGTTTAGTTTGAAGTATATTTAATGTACATTATTTTGTCGTGCTTTTACGAAGCACTGAACGTGAAGCACGTGTACTTGATTATGTGTCATTAATTTTTGCAAGAACGTTTTTATATTTTACGAAATTGCAACTTCATGATGAAAAATGTGTAATTACAAATATAATATATATCAAATAATATCAAATATATAATATATATATATATATCAAACATTAACACACACATACATATCTCTCTCTCTCTCTCTCTCTCTCTCTCTCTCTATATATATATATATATATATATATATATATATATATATATATATATATATATATATATATGTATATGTGTGTGTGTGTGTGTGTGTGTGTGTGTGTGTTTGTTATTTGAATCGAAAACAGCATTAAATATGGCCATATTTCAGTCAGGCCTAAATAATGAATAACTTTTTTGTTTTCTGAAAACAGTGCGGTGAAAATAGTGCCTTATTCATTACAATGTTCTCTTCTTTTGCATCTCTTAGAAATAGCAGCAGAACAATAGACTAAAACCGCTTTTTGTCATTCACGCTGGGAGGTTATTTATTACGTGCGTGTTACGGATTCCATCAGAAACTCTTGAGCGCACCTTCAAATGTTTATCGCGACGAATAGAAATGCACCCTGCTCGCCGTATCTTGAGCTCATTGTAAAGACTTCCCGAGGAGCGCGTCTGTGTTCACCCGTTCTGTACGTCCGGCTCTCATTTCTTTTTAAACGTAAAAGCATGAGCTTTACGGGTTAAGGATTGGGAAGAGTAAACAAGACAGTTCATTATCCCAGCACTCAGAAACGAGGTCTGGGCGTCATTAGACCCGGAGGAGCACAAGGTGTTCCCAGCATGTTTTATTCATGAAGTGGCACGCCAGGACATTTTGAAGCTCTCTTTGGAAAGCAAGCCGCTCTGCACATGTTTATCCGCGAACAGACACAACAGAGCATAAACGCATTCATTGTGAGACGTCCGAAAAGCCCCTCGTTGATCTGTCAAAGAGCTCAGTGTTTGTGGCAGCGGTGCACAACAAGAACGAGCCGCTAAATGTGAGGAGACCTCAGCGCTTTCATAACTCCGTGACCACCATGATCTGAAACGGATGACGCACAGACCGGTTATTATAACTTCTCATATGACACATTCTGTCTGTGTGCGTGCTCCTTGTGCGTGGAGGTTAATGTGAGGTGACATCAAGCTAAACCGATTCCTACACATTCAGGGATGTCTTTGTGCGTGATATATGTGATTACGAGGTGGACCGTTCCTGCTAGGCAGCGCCTGTTCATACTGCCAGTCTCTCAGCTTAATATGCCATGCTAAATATTTCAGTTAGTCGGTATTACAAACGGAGATCATGTGAGCTTACCTTCAGTAAAATCGCTTTAATGCAGAGATTCACGTGGTTTGTTTACAATTGGAAGAAGTCACACAAAAGACAACAGTGTTTGTAGAGCTATATTTTTTATATTACAATTGAAAATTATAGATGCAATAACCTACAAGTCCACCTGAGGTTTTTTAGAGAATTTTTTTCTTATGTGTTATTAAGGTTAATTAGTTAGTTATTGAATGCTTTATATATATATATATATATATATATATATATATATATATATATATATATATATATATATATATATTTTTTTTTTTTTTTTTTTTTTTTTAGGAGCCTGACAAATGGACTTCAGATGGACTTCAACATTTTTTCCTCTGAAGTTTATATTTAAGCTAGGCTAATGTTGTCACAATATTTCTACATCTGTTACACAGCAGTAGGAATTCATATAGCTGTTCTGAATCTGAAATACCTTCTAAAATAAATAGACATATAGACGTTTTTCTAAATCAGTTATCTAAAACAGAACAAAGTGACAATTGTTGAACGGAAAAATAACAGCCCGAGCATTATTAAATATTAGCTACGGTTTTGACGAGCTAACGCTATATAAAGCTCGTAAGATGACAGAAGATAATAACTCTTTGAAAAGTGTTGCATATTTATAATAGTTGACATTCACGCTGAATACAAAGAATGTTTTATAAACTTAATATTGGTACTTAATTAAAGCGCTTATCAAGATTTACAAAAGTCTTATTTAAGTAATTTAATATTTCTGTTGTCTTTGAATTATGGTTAAAGTTATTGCTGAATCAAGCTATAAACTAAAATATTATTTTATGTCATTTTTGTTAATGCGTGTGCATTTAAATATAATTGTAGTTGCATGTTTTGTAAAGGTTAATTTGGTTAAATGCGTTAAAAAACAGTCATAAGGTCTGCTTAAAGGTTGCATATCATGAAAGTCTAACTTTTATTGTGTTTAGGTGCTATGAACAGGTTCCCTGTGCATTTCTCGAGCCTAAAAAGAATAAAAACTCTCCCCGTTATGTAGAAAGAGAATCTTTTTGTAATGTTAACTCCCTTTAATGTGCACATTTCCACCCAAAGCGCCACAACAGTGTTTCCAACATCATAGAGAAATTTGAAGTGAATCATGTTAACTGTTCTGTCTTTGACTGCCCTGACGAACACAGAACACTATTAAGAGTCTCAGCCTCAAAAGAGACAAGAGAGCAGCGCATTTAATCATTGATTTACAAATATATTACACCGCTGGCGCACGGATCTAATACAAACAGCCCGTTTCTTTCCCAGACGTAACCGACTCGTGTGCGTTTGCAATACAAATGTGTGCGTATTTGACAGTTTAAGTGCAATAAGACACAAAAGAGATTAGTTAAGGGATCGCATGCCGCGTGACGGCCGCTGTCTGTGTGCGTGCTTCAGATGTGTGCGCTTAGAAAACACTACATCCCGAGTTTAAACTCATACGCTATGGAACATTCAGCGTGATAGACATTTTAATCAAAACCAATTTCTTTAGCAGAGATAGGAGCTGTAAAGGCACGGCACCCTTCTGGAAAAGGGGGCGGGGGCCAGCAGCTCATTTGCATTTAAAGAGACATGCACGAAAATAGCCTGTTCCGCTCAAAATTATAAATGATCGTTGAGGTGTCACCGACACATTCTGGAGACTTGTATTACATTTTTTAAAAAGGGACATAATAAATCATAATATTAAAGTGCCCCTAATATCATTGTTTTGACTCCTAATGTTGTTTTGAGAGTCTCCTACAATTGGTTTACATGCATGCAAGGTGGCAAAACACTTTGCATTTAATATCACCTCATTTTCCAATTCTCATACGTTTCTCTAAGCCCCTCCTTTCTGTGCTCCTACTCTGCTCTGATTGGTCAGATGGCCCAGTCTGTCGCGATTGGCCTACCGTGTACGGCAGTCTTCAGGAAAAATGACGTGTTTGTGGGCGGGGTCAAGCTGTTCTAGGCCAATTATGCAAATGTGGTATGCCGTGACGTGTGGCCATCACAGAAGATTCAGTTAACTAATGACTCTTTTAAGCCATAAAGTCATTTTGGGAGACGATAACTTTTTACCGCGCACTGTCCGATTTACAACTTTGCAGATCGTTTACATTCACATAAAGCTACATTACACACTGCATGAAAGGCAATATTGGAAATGGCATATAAGAGGCACTTTAAAGGTAGAGTAGGCGATTTCGGAGAGGATGTGAAGAGACTTTCAGTCAGCGTAACAAAATGTTTTTAAAGCAGATCGCCTACCATGCTTTTCATACGGTCTGCGAGTACTGTTCTTTAAACATACTTTTAAGATTTGACATCTGAGACGGATCGACGCTGCATTTTCCCCAAGGAAAGATAATATCAGTACCTAAATAAGGTTGAAATATCAACAAGGCACTGAAGTACTTGAAATATTAACAAAGTACAAAGAAATAATGAACAGCGTATGCTTCCTGAGATCAAACCGTAATGACCCAGATTCTGGGTCCCACACATCATAAAAGTTTGGCTTGTAAAGAAGCAATCTTTATTCATCAGGATTCATCTGCTTTGGAGGTCAGTGAGTCATCCTCCGAGGACAGCATGCGTCCGCTGCCGTTGTTGAATACCGGAAAGCCGTGTTATGAGCTTTCCTAAATAATGCAATTTCCAGAAATTTCTCACCCCCTTAGAACAGGCCTTGAGATCATAAAAGGATTCCGTATCTGAGTTTGATTCATTGCAATGAGAAATGCACAGTGCTGGCGGATCGATTGCAGTCTTTGCGTGGGGTCCCAGAGGTCTCCGTGATTCACACGCGCCACACAGAGCACAACGGACCAATTAGACTTCTGCAAAAGAGTGAGTGAGTGTGTGTGTGTGTGTGTGTGGGAGACAATGAATGAAACCTGTTCCTTTCACAGGAACTCTTGAGGAGCTATGAATTCAGGTGCTGGTCTCTGAGGTACAGACTATAGGTCAGAATCACGAGAGGAGACAGAGATCGGACAGCGAGGCCAATAGAAAGCACGTTTGCTGTCAAAACACATGAGGAGCCTGAAACCGTCTGCTGCTTTTAAATTCGCAGCAGGATGTGGGACAAAATTTAGGCCAGAAATGTTTTATTCAAAGCAATATTTAAATAACTGCAATAGATGCTACATTTATTTTATTTTATTTTCCCACGCCTTTTGCTGTTTTAATTTTGCTGGTAATTTTTAATTTCAAACTGTAATAGAGTCCAACGCTTCATGTAGTGCAACCGTATTCAAGCTAATGCTGTCGTAAAGATTTCGTTCCGAGTTGAATTCTTCCTTTCTTCATTTGCGGTTTTACATTTTTGGTCTGACATACAAAGATAGTTGGCAGTATGGAGATGATTCTTTTGAATTTTTTGAAGTTAATTAAATTCCCATTTCTCATAATAAATATATTAGGCAGCATGTAATATGAAACGATTACACGGAGAACTTTGTCTGTCTATACAAGAAAGATTTTTTGCTCACTTCTTTTTGAAATGAATAAATAACACATAATAAAGTGTAAAGCACAAAAGCAAACAGGCTTCGTGTAAAGAAGCGACTGCTCCTCAAGGACGCACTTTTCCTCTCATTTAGTTCTGCTTCAGATAAATCTCAGCGCAAAGTATTTTGGGACAAACACAAATCATTTTCGTAATCAGCAAATTGATGGGTTTCTTGTTTGTTTTTCCATGGATGGGAGTAAAGTCCGGTGGGTTAAAAAAACAAATATACAAAAGAAGGGAAAGCCATTTATTTTAAAAGTGAAAGAGATGCATTTGCCCTCGAAGAGCAAAATATGAATGTGGCCCGGGGAATGCGTGATGTTTAAGATTATCTCCACTCAAAGGAAAAAGCAGTATCTTTGAGAACTAGAGAAATGAACTGAAATGAATGAAAACAATGATAACATTTGTTATAGGTAACGCTTGCTAACTATTAACTAAGACTTTTATCTCAATAGGTATGCTGCTTATTAATACTTAGTAAGGTAGTTGTTAAGTTTAGGCATTAGATATGCAGAATAAGGCATTAATATGTGCTTAAATAGCACTAATAAATGGCTAATATACTAGTAATATGCATGCTAATAAGTGACTAATAAGTGTAAAACAATCAAAGATGGTTGGTGCTATTCCAACTAGACTTTTGAAGTGGCTAGAATATGCAGAAATATGCAGAATGAGATGTAGTTTCTGAATGTTGTGCTGGTCAGCAGGGCTCTGGAAGACGCTGTAATCATGCACTCTGACAGCATCTGTTTCAGAGGACTCTTAGACCCACGTAACGGCCTAGGCATTAGACCAAAAATAGCTCATTCGCTCAATAAACGTAATTAAACGAAAAAGAAAAACTATTCCGCACAATTCGTCGCGGTCCACACAATAAAATCAAAATGAGTTCATTTAAACAAATAAGGTTTTGCTAATACGCCTTAATAGACCAAATTAAGTTCCTGCCAGATAAGAGAGAATTAGTTAGCATAGTGTGTTTCTGCACGGCGTCAACCACAAAACAATAGAAAGTCCTCTAAACCTCCATTAATACTGAAAAAATACTTAATTTGAACACAGTGCAGAGCAAATAGATCTTTTACCCAGTTAGTTAAATGCTTTAGCTTTTTTAAAATTTATTTTATTACATTTACTTTACTTTTCAAATGCGAGTACAGAATCAAATTTGAGAAAATGACTCTTGACTTGAACGTCAGATCATTTACATCTAAAGTAGCATAAGCCACTAAAAAGACACAATGATACAGTAAAGTTTCATTTATTATTAGAATCAATCTAGAACTAGTATTTGAGCATCGGGTCTAAAGTATGTGTAAGTCCTTGCAGTACGTGGAGGGAGCAGGCTTCGCTTTTATCTACGATGACACATTTCTGGGAAAAAAAATAATAAATCCTTTGAAATGTCAAATCTCGATATTAAAGTGTTTGCACTAGGCTACAATCTATCCCAGATTTTCTCTTCTGCCACCTGAGACCGTTTTTTTTCTTTTTTTGACATCGCTGTTAAGGGTTTGCAATGGAAATTTTCAGACAGAAACGTTACACATTCACGATTGTTCTTTGTCTTTCTCTGTCTCCATTTTTTTCTGCCTCAGCTCTGAAAATATGTCAGTTGCCTATCAGATTAGAAGAAAAAAGGCACGAAAGCTGTCACTCAGGCAGTGATTTTATCAAAGGGTGCACATCGCATTTTGGTACTAATATGTACATTTATATAATAATATGTACATTGTAGGTACAGTATTAGTACCAACATGCATCCTTACAAAAACCTACCCAGTGACAGACTGCAAGGTTTCAAGCATTCATATATATATAAGCTTATTTCTTCAGCTGGAATGAACAGTTGAGGGACTGAAACACTCACACAAGTTCACTCAAGCTTTTTCAACTTTTATTGATGCCGCGAGCGTGAGTCATCACTGCAGTGCATTTCACAAATGACCTTAGTTAAAGGACTTTCCTACAGTCATTATAATATAACGCTTTTATATAACACTGCGTTCCTTCATTTATTGCTTTGTTCTGTGCATTGATAAACTGTTCTGTTGCTACACAGGAGACAAGTCCAGGATTCCTTGTCGATGCCGATTTTCTTTTTCTTTTCTAACAAACACACATCAGTGGGAGGCTTATTTATTCAGCTTTCAGATATTGTATAAATCTCAGTTTCGAAAAATGGACACTTATATATACACACACACACACACTTTTTTTAAAAACAGTATTTTACTGTAATATGTACAGTACCGTACTGTAAAATGCGTATAGAGTATTTTGCCTTAAACAGCAAAGGGTACTGTGTTATTAGCACATATAGAACGATTATATGAACAGATTGGTTAGCATTTTTGGTATTTGTGGCAGGCTTCACAAAGTAGGGCAACAAAATTCAAAAAACAAGTTAATATTAATAATAGTTCATATTAAAGTGCTAGGTGATTTAAATCTCTAAGAAAATGTTTTCACAAAAACAGCTCCAGACAAAGCCATGTCGGGCATCTCTTCACACAGCAGTGTTTCATTTCAGAATTAATTGATCATAATTTACCACAATTAATTACACCTAGAACCAGTGATTCAATGAAGCATTTATAAAACATAAAGCTTCTTATTTCATCCCTGAATGAATCTCTGAATGACTTTCTATCGTTACATATTTATATATTTATATTTAAAACGTTCATTTCATAATATAATTTATGCAATTTGTAAGTGCAAATTATAATTATACTCTCCAAAAAAAAGCCAGTGTAACTTTTTAGCATATCCTGTATTATATGAAGTACATCCCATATATTCTGAAACATGCATTAATATCTCTGAGCTGAGCCCCAGGTATACACTCACTGGAGAATCAACCTGGTATCAAACTCATTATTGTAGGAAGTGTTAAGACGTTTTTATTAACATCAAAAGTGCATAAAGCACCAACAAATTTGACCAGTGAGGGACATTCTGTAAACACTGCATGGAAAGTAATGTTTTTTTTCTTATGCTTCATTTAGACAGTCAGCCTTTGTGGCTCCAGATGCACTGAATGTCACAGATTTGCTGGGATTCTGGACAGAGTGTGCAGCCTCAATCAAATCCTGCTGTTTCTCATCGGAGAGCTCCACAACTCTGACTGTCAAAATGACTGAAATGTAACCACACCACAAACTAATATTTACAGTTATTGAACAGTAAGATTTGTAAGCATGCATTTATTCAATCCAAAGTACTTCAAAAAATGTACAGTACAATACAATACAAGCAAAAATTGCATACGTCATCAAGCCTGGTTTATTTCAGTTCATTGAGCGTCATATTCACGAGTTATAAGCATAATGCAACAACTTACACTTAATTAAGAATACCGTTAATATTCTTTGAGAAACGGCCATTATGTTGAAAACAGCCGAGTAGCATTTTTTCTTCAGGTTTCCTCGATGAAAAGAAACTGCGGGAGAACAGTATTTATGTGAATTAGTAATCTTTTGAAACATTTCAAATGATTCATTTGATCTATTTAAAGCGTCCTTGCTAAATAAAAGCAGTGATTTCTATCGTTTCTTCCCCCCCAAAAATTATAATGACTCCAAGCTTTTGAAAAGTGTAGTGCGTAATGTTCCAAAATTTCAGACGTGTTTTATATATCATAAATATTTAAATAACGCGGTGGTAAAAATCACGGTTTACAGTGCTGCACCACGACTGGATTGTTTTTACATGTAATAATTACATGAAAATAAACTCTGCAGCACTCATACTGTAAATTAAATTACAATAAGTCATCGTGCTGCAAATCAAATTACAGTAACACTACTGTTACCATTTTACAGTAATTTACCGGCATTTACAGCAACCTTATTACAGTGTGGGAAGTCATTAGTAGTAGGAAGAGACTGTAACACAACAACAGATTTCATCATTTCTGTGTTTCTGTTCAAGTCGTCCAGCTCTCAGCGCTCATTTATTTACTGCTCTCCCACCCTCAGCCCGTCAATACAGTCATTTGATTTGGCTGCGAATCCGTGTGCTTCGTACTTTCTTGTCTCCCTGTTCTGTCGGGCGGTGACTCATTTACTGTAGAGTTATCAGCAGATAGTAGACGCACACTATCGAGCAAAGCCCTCTGACGCACACGTTCAGATAGAGGATCCTTTATACAGAGACCTGCGAGACGCTCACCACAATAAATTTCCTTTTTCACAGCAAAAGTAATTCACTGGTAAAATACTCGCAGGGCTGTTTTTTTTGAACAATGGTCTTGTTTCAAAACCGTACCGGCCATCTGTCACGAAGCGGGTGATCACATGCTTTTGAGGATGTGCGTAGCGCTTAGATTTCATGTCGCTGGAAGACCTTGGGGCGCAATCATGGTTTTTTTTCAACCTTTTAAAGTGCTATCTCAAAGATTAAAGAGAGAGAGAGATGATGAATTAGTGCCAGAGAAGAATTCATAAGCGTAATTAGGTATCGTCTGGGTCTGTGTGTGATCAAAGGTTTGTCCTCTGGATGTGGGCGACATCCAGGAAAGCTAGAAAATAACACCTTTTTTTTCTCAAAATGACATGCAGCGGAGCTTCTATTAGCGGACACGTGTGTGTGGTTTGGTTTTCATCCTCAATTCTTTGTCATCTTTATTCTCTTTCAGCGAGGTACACTCAGGCAAGCTCCACCGCTGCTATCAGTTAGGTTACACTTTATTTTAAGTTCCAATTCGTGCCATTAAAAAAAACATTTGCTATCACTTTTTCCACTTTTACCTTTTTTATTGATAGTTAGTTAGATAGTTGTTAGGTTTATGCATTGGGTAGGACTAATGATGTAGAATATGGACGTAGAGAGGTCATACTTTAACATTTTGGGTGTTTATTAGCGCTTATAAAGCACTTTATAAGCACTAAGAAACAGCCAATATGTTAACAATAGGCATAGCAACTTGTTAATAGTGACAACTGGTCTCAATACTAAAGTGTTACCAGATATATAGAGCATTTAGTATGATAGAAAAGAGGCTACCTTTTAACATATTTACAGCATGTATAGATACATCTTCCAATGTATTTTATGGGGGAATAAATGGAAATAACAGACAATTTAGATAGTAGAATTTTTTAAATACTCTTTTTAACCTTCTATTCTTTAAAGAATTAACAAAATACTCAGTTTCACAAAGTTATGAAGCCATTTTTTAACACAATAATCATTTTCAATAAGAACGATTAATGAAGGATACTGAAGACTTGAGTAATGATGCAGAAAATTCAGCATTGCATCACAGAAATAAATGGCATTGCAGCGTATATTTGCACATTTTAAAATATAATAATTTGGTTCACAATGTTGCTGTACTAATGTTCAAATGTGGAGCATAAGAGACAGCTTTCAAAAACATTACTAAATGCTGCCGACCTCAAATTGTTGTCATTAGTGTGAAATACTCACTCAAATATTGTATGTTAATATATGCACTTTCTAATGTAAGTAAAATAAAGCTAAATAAGAATCTCAGGCACTGAGATACATCTGAATTGTGCTCTGTGTGGAGTTTGCATGTTTTCCCTATGTCCTACGTACCCCAAACATACAGCATAGCTGAACTGGGGACACTAAATTGTCCATAGATGAAAGAATGAATTATATTCATTATATATAATTTATTAATTATATTTATATTTAATTGAAGGCATATCATAATAACGATAAGATTCCTAAGTGAATCGTTCCTCTATGCCCTATGGGTTGTGACTAATAAATAAAAATGTACATTTTAAACAGTAAAAGCATCAGGCACAACATGCTTGCCTTCGGATTCAAAGGGACTTTCGGTTCTAGCTCCCTCTGCAGCCTTTTTGCTACAGACATAATTCATTCCTCAAATCATACTTTTCTAAGCGATCAGATTACCATTTTGTCCCCGAAAGATGGTTCAACTGGAGAAAATTGCAATAGGCTTTCGCTTATGAAGGGTTTCAAGGCATATCTAAAATGTCAGAGTGTGGATGCTTTTCATTTGAAGTCGTAAGCAATCATATAGCAACCGCAACCGCTCAGAACACCCTAACAGAACAGAAATGCCCTGTTAACCAAAACACCTCATCATTCTGGACGCAAGCTTTGCGTGCGAGAGCCACCACTCACGCTTTCCAATATACACTCTTAAATAAAAAAGGATTTTCTCATTGATTCCCTACCTAGGCTCATTTTCAGTTTTCATTTTAAAAAGCACAAACTTTGCCATGGCCACTCCTGTCATTTACGGTACTTTCAAGACTCGCTAAATAAAAGAGAATCTATCTATACATATTTATGGCTGCACCTGCATGAATAGTCATGTGTAGATGGAGATTCTTTCTGAAAGGCAACGAGAAGTATGTGTGAAGAACAGTGTGAAGAACATTTGAATCATCACAAGCTCCATTCACCACTATAAAGACCCTTTTGTGCAATAGAAATGTTCCACGGACGTTAAAGGTTCTTCGTGAAACCATCAAGAAACTTAATTTTTAAGATCTTTCTGGTTTAAACGTTATCTGTTTTATTTCACATAGGTTAAAGATGCCCAACCCACCAACCCAGTGACTCTAAGAAAAGCCTACAACACTCTCAATGAATCCCTCGTCCACGATGAACACTTCCGAGGCCACCCTGTCCCTTTGGGCCATCCACGTCAACTCCAGTGCCGTTTCATACCTCCTCAACGCCACCGAGACCCCATCCCACGGCAAGTCCAAAGCATGCGAGCAGCTCAACATCGCCACCGAGGTGTTCCTCATCCTCGGCATTGTCAGTCTGCTGGAGAACATCCTGGTCATCTGCGCCATAGTGAAAAACAAAAACCTCCACTCGCCCATGTACTTCTTCGTCTGCAGTCTGGCCGTGGCCGACATGCTAGTAAGCGTCTCTAACGCTTGGGAGACCATCGTCATCTACTTACTCACCAACCGCCAGCTGGTGGTGGAGGACCATTTCATCAGACAGATGGACAACGTTTTTGACTCTATGATCTGCATCTCCGTGGTGGCGTCCATGTGTAGTCTTCTAGCTATCGCCGTTGACCGTTATGTCACAATTTTTTACGCTTTAAGATATCACAACATTATGACGGTGCGCCGGGCCGCACTCATCATCGGTGGGATTTGGACGTTCTGCACAGGCTGCGGAATCGTCTTCATTATCTACTCCGACAATACCTCTGTCATTGTGTGCTTGGTTTCCATGTTCTTCATCATGCTCGCGCTCATGGCCTCCCTCTACAGCCACATGTTCATGCTGGCGCGATCTCACGTAAAGCGAATCGCCGCCCTGCCGGGCTACAACTCCATCCACCAGAGAGCCAGCATGAAGGCGGCCGTCACCCTGACCATCCTTCTGGGGATCTTCATCGTCTGCTGGGCTCCGTTCTTTCTCCACCTCATCCTCATGATCTCCTGTCCCAGAAACCTCTACTGCATGTGCTTCATGTCGCACTTCAACATGTACCTCATCCTCATCATGTGCAACTCGGTCATCGACCCTCTCATTTACGCTTTCAGGAGTCAGGAGATGAGGAAAACGCTGAAGGAGATCATCTGCTGCTACAGTCTGAGGAACGTCTTTGGAATGTCCAGGTAGTTTCAAACCCCAAAAAACGAGAGATGGGTGATCATTTCACAACAATTTAAGAAAGTCTTAGAAGATATCCCAACCCTGCCTTGGTCTAGATGGAAAATATGTTTTTTTTGTGATGATACTCTTTCAAACTCTATCAAACAAAAAAGCCAGACAATTAATCAGGAGCTCTTCAGTGCGCAAGGATGCTAATTAGAATGAGGCAATTGTTGATAATATATGTAGATATTGCTGGAGAATTAAGGAGGCCTTAGAACTATGGAACAATATAATCCTCAACAGACAATGGGTTTTAATATCGCAGTCTCCAGGGACATGCAGGAGCTGTCAATCAAAATCTGTGGGAAAAACAAGTGCAATCATTTGTCAAATTAATCATGCAAAACACAGCTTGATGTATTGTTGTATAGGTAAGATGAAACTGTAATAATGCATGCAATTTATATTGCTGAATGCACTCTGTGGTTAGCGTTGAAACTAAGAAAGTATGAGCCACTCTATTGAATCCCAAGATAAAATCCAATGCCGGCAGTCTTCAGTTTTTTTTTAATGGCACAATATATATAGACATATTACAAGACAGAACATGAAGTACACTTATATAAGAAAACTGAGAAAAATGGATTTACTGTCATGCTGTTCATAAAATGTGTGGTTAAGGTTTCAAGGCTTATCATGTCACTACCAATTTTTCTACTGTCTTCAGGTGTTCTGCAATAGATGGAATTGAAATGCTCCACATATGCCTGTACAATGTGTGTGTGTGTGTGTGTGTCTGTTTTATGTAGCTGCAAAAAAGAAATAAAAAATAGTCTTATATATATTGATACAAAAAGCATAGCAGAGAAAATTAGTTCTATACTGTCTGACGAAACGTCAAAAACAAAACAAAACATTGGTATTGCTGACTTGTCATCACAATTAAAGCATTTGTGGAAATTCTGCCAATTTATATATTATTATAATAAGCACGAATGTGTACTTGAAGTTCAGGGTCTGCAATTATTCACTGTATTTACTACTGACCCTTTAAATGTAATAACATTCATTTCTATGGCTTACAAAAAAATCATCGATGTGTATTGGCTATGAAGTTTCAGGGTGAGAGTCCGTGTTTCTGTTGTTTGTGATTATGCTGCTTACTGTTTACAGCCACTGGAAAAAAATCTGTACAGATGGATTTTTTTTGCTTGTTGTTTCTGCATTCAATCAGTGCCACTCAAGTTAAAGACTAACAGATGTCCAGAAATAAAGTGAGGACTAAATTACATATGTTTTCATTGAATAGTCAATGTGTAATTGCCACAAACCACATGCATGTTTTTATTTAACCTGGTCGACCAAATGCATTTATATGAATATATTCACGAGACCGGGGCTAGTTGTCACACTCTTTTAGGCGGTTACCTCTAATGCTTTGCACAAAGGTGTAGCCTTTTAAAGGCACCTTTTCTTTCTGAGAGTGTTTAAGAAACAAGGAACAATTAATAAAAAATCAAAAATGTGACTTAAATTCCAAACCAAATGGAACCATAACTTATCAAATGTGACAACTTCACTTGTCCAACAAATATAGCAGATATATAGAATTTTTAGCTTGGAGGAAATAATGATTAGGAAAGAGAGACGTCACGTCGATACAGACGAATTGGAGGTCTTTCCAGAGAGACCTTAAGTCTGTCTACACATGCTTGCCTCGTGAGACAGTTAAGGCAAGGTGCACCGCTATCGACTAGGGAGCAAAAAACTAGGTTGCAAAAAACACTTACTTGTTCCACAGTTGGGCAGAGTAGGACCTTTGAGAGGGACCAGCACGTTCCCTTGGTAGCCCCACTGCCCGGTGGAGTGAGGGTCCCTGGGAGGTTGGTTCCTCACTGTCACTTTAAGACCACTCAGGTGACTGACTACCTGAAGCAGCGATTGTGACCACTTAACCTAACCCCAAACCTAAACCTACCCATTTTATGTTGAATATAAAAGGATATAAAACACAACTGAAAAAAGATATCAAACCATTGTTGTAAAATATTTTTATACTCGCTAATCCCACTCCTACCTCTAAACCTAAACATAACTATCTCTGTACAGTATAAGCAAAACAAGACAGACAGATAAATGCACAATCATTTATTTATTGCAAAAATGTGAAAAGCGGTACCAAAAGTAACCCAAACGACGATGTTCTGCAGCCACTGTTCTCTCTGGCGGAATACAGTAGGTTTGTGTAAGACGCAGAGCAAATAAAATTGTTTCATTTCACAATGATGTTGCGTTTTTGATGCATTTTATAGTTCTGTTGTCAGTCACAGAATGTCAGAGAAATTTAGACATTAAGTTAAATGACAAGTAAAGATTAAACTATTGCAGAAATGTTGTTTTAAAGAATTAAAATGAAGTCTTGTTTAACATTATGAAGGCCTGTTTTTGGAGTCGAGCTGGCAGCAGAAACTGATATGACAACTAAAAGCAGCAAAAATAATAAAATGAATGTTGATTTTAATTAGGGTTCACTTTTTTAGGTGTGGTCAGTAAGTCAGGTTTGTACGTTTGAATGCTGAAAATATGTAAGTATTTGTACGTTTAGATTTTAAAAATATGTCAGTTTTGTACATTTTAGTGCCTTTATATTTACATTTTATATTAACATTTTGCAAACAATGCGTATGAATTATCATTTCCAATTATAATTTCCTAATTGGCTGATTAATAGTTAGTGTTAGAATTAGGGATGTAGAATAAGGCATTATTATGCGTTTAATTAGTACTATAAAAGGCTAATATTTTAGTGATATGCATGCAAATAAGCAACTAGTTAAAAGACCTTAAAATAAAGTGTTATCATTTTAATTTGCTTTTTTTAATGTAAACCTATTGAGATGTAACCCTTGTGACGACTAGCCCCGTTTTTCTCCAGAAACTCTTATCCAACAGCCTACTAAATGCACACTGGGTTTCATACAGTGCGTTCATGCCACATGTATATTCTATAAAACGTTTTATATTTGACTTACAGTAGTATTCTGGTTGATTATCGTCTTCTGATTAATATTTAGTCTCTGTTACTGCTTCGACTGTGTAAATATGCTCCGTCTGGCTGTTGCTCAGCTTGATTTTTCCCTCTTCAGAAGAATAAGGGCATCCCTCCCTCAACGGGCTCATGCCGGTAATCATAGAATGTGCCTTCACCGTGTCCTGTGCCGTGGAGATGACCTGGAGGCTGTCGGAGCCGTCCTCTTGGTCTCTGTGTGATACATTAACTGCTCAGGTCTGCTGGCTCTCCATGAAGAATCAATGACAATCTGTCTCTGAACCCCTCACTGTTTCACCCGAAAGCGTCTTGAAATTTATTCTGGAGTGGTTTCACGCCCACAGACAATTATTAGACAGTGCCAGTCGATACACAAATATAAAGATATACGTAAAAAAGACACGTTTTTCATTTTTGTCTTGGGTAAAACGGCTGGTTTGAGTGGACGGCAGTATTTCGCCTCACACTGTGATAAATGCTCTGTGCATCTGTGTTATGCCGTATGATATCTTATTTGGTTGCATGTATAATTAAAATATAAGAATGAAGCTAATTCCTGTGTCCGTTTTTCATTGCCGCATGGCTCTAAGCGTAACCTTTTTTAATGTATAATTTTATCAAATTTACATATTTTAAAAACAGATTAAAAAAGTAGAAAAAAATTCATATAAAAAGTTTTAATCGTGTTTTAAATTGATAAAATCCCCTTTTGGCTGGGAGAGCTTGGCATGTGTTACCTCGCTTTGGCTTTGGCTTTAGTTCACTATAAAATGATTTATTTATTTTTAGGACGGACTGACCACACTGATATTTTGTAAATTATGAAACTGAATGAGCCGTGAATATTCTGTATCCGTAGCAAGGGTGGTTCAGGCCAAAAATGAAAATGCTCTCCATTTAGTCACTCACATGGGTAGCGTCCATAGTGTTACCATATAAAAGCCCATTTTTCCGTAGGTGCTACACATTTACCATGTACTTATCATTAGTATGTACAGTAATGTGACTTATTTGTTACCATATACAGGCACTGCAAGGACTAGTCTGTAAGTGCTACACATTTACTTTATATATGCATTAATAAATATAGTAAAGTATCTGTAACACTTTATTTTAAGGTGTCATAATACAGAATAATTACCTAATCAGGTACTTAGTATTAATTGTATTTACATTAAATAAAATGTACTTATCGTGTATCTAAGTTATGTAACAACCTGTACTTACAGTTTGTAATTATGTAGATGTAACAGCTACTGTTACACATATGTTACACATATATCTGTTACACAGCTACTTACGCTTGAGTACAATCTTGATACACTTTATTTTAAGTAGCTTACGTCTGTGTAGTTGAATTAATAATAACGTTGTATAAAGTCTGCAACACGTATGTGATAATCTTTTGGCTACATATGTAACACTCTCGTCTGTAACATGTAACAGTAACTGTTACATCTACTTAATTACAAACTGTATGCACAGACCGTTCCATAACTTAGTTACATGATAAGCGTATTTTCTTTTATTTGAGTACAACTGATACTACTAAGTACTTAATTACTTTTATGGGCACTTTAAAATAAAGTGTTACTGAACGTCCGGCTGATATAAGTCACTATAAACCACGAAAGGACCGTGTGAAAAATGTTAGTCCTTTTAAATCCAACGCTTTTCACATCAATCAACTATGACATTTGTCTCAGTAAATTCATAGTTTAATGCTTATTAATAGTAAGTAAGGTAATCGTTACGTTTTACATAAAGCTTTAAATAAAGTGTCCTCATCATTTGCGAACAATTTATTAGTATGCCATTCATTTCAAATGAATTTTCTTCTCGTCCCTGAAGCATCAGCTGACATAAATCAGCGTACATTTCACCGATCATCTCTTCAGTGCATGAACATGATTTTGCTAGAGCACATTCACGTCATTATGATATGATCGTACCTCCCTTCATTACACCAGGGCTTTACGTTTCATAGAAAGGTCTCTCCCGGTTATTTAATTATGGGCCGCACAGACTCACGCCGGTACAGTAATAAAGCCATGAAATGAATGAAATAATCATCCGCCGTTTTGGAGATGACATGATAATAAGAAGAAAAGAGACTTTCGTGATAAAAGCGAGGCGGTGTAAAGCGGAGCCAGAGGAATTCAACAGTAGAAAATAAATAAATAAAATGCGCATTGCGTCGGGATTTATTTATTACTCATTTACAACCATGCAATGACGTTCGGCTTCAGAAACTCTTCCTCTCCAACTTTTGGAGAACTCATCAGTCTGCCGAACTTGATGCAATTGCAGCTCTTAACAGAGCGGAATCTCATTTAAGTCTGCAATTGTGCTTCAGTCAATATGCCTTTCTTTTTAAGGCCTCTGCCGAGCACGACTGTCACAATCAATTCATGTCTCCCTCTTTTGAGCTCTTTCTACCGTTAAAGCAGGATGCTTTCGACTGCTTAATAAGAAGCTGATTGCATTTCCCAGAAATGCCGCTTCGCTCTGTATCTGGGCTTCAGATGAACGCACTCCTGGGAAGACATCATGTGAGTAATGTCAACGTAATAAAAAGAGTAAACATTGCCGTCTCTTCGGGAGCAGCGTCTCCGTGAGTGTTCTTTCCCTGCGGATCCTTCCTTTGATGTTTCTTACAGCGGTCGAGCCGTCATCGTTTCTGCGTGCCGTTCCTGCTTCGGGGAGGTGCACAAAGCTCTTTTTGAAAGCTCTGCAGTGACCTTCAGTGTGAAGAGATGATAACAGCCTGGAGCGTGTGACCCTTCATCACACATCGCCACAAGTAATGTCGGGAACATCTGTGTGGGAAGAGTCCTACCTAGATCTGATAAACGCAGAAATCTGTCCATATTTGCAGGGCGTCTGCATTAATGAGGTTTAATGCGCAGTTAATATTTAATACGCTAGCATTGAATATTAAACAACGCGCGGTATTGTGTATCGCCAACCAGGGCAGTCAAAACGAGCCTTTTTAGTTTAGTTGCTATGTGTAATTAAATCAAAAATGCTATAAAAGGGAGCTAAAATGACATATAAAATATATAAATGCATGTGGCTGTGTCGAATTGATAACAGCGAGGACCGCAGATGAAAATGAACACCGTCAAACAAGAAACACATAAACGATAGGAAGTCAGAGTTAGCGTTATAAGGCATCGGTGACAGATTCGCCAACAGTGTCCAAGGGGGTTAATCCAGAGACACGAGCAATAACCAAGACGGCAGGGAAAGGGTTCATCCGAGGGTCGGAAACAGGTAAACAGGCTAAATAGAGAAAACACAGAAGGGCTCCGTAGCGAAGCTATGACTAGAAGAACGATAAGCGCTTGACAAAAAAACTGAACGGCACGGTAAAGCAGCTAAAACACAGAGAGAGAGCTAAACTTTATTATTATTTTTTTTACAATTATACAGTTCTCAAGAGGAAGTACGTGGGCAGGGCTGGCCCAAGACTTTACGGGGCCCTAAGCTGAATTTTATTTGCTGCTGCCAGCATCACTGGTTATCATCAAAGCTTATTTTCTTCACACAAGTTTGGTTTGCTGTAGTGTCGCTTACATCATGCTATTGCTTGCCCGGTGCGTTTTTACTCTTCTGTGATTTTTTTTTTTACTGCAACAGTTTGTAAAAGCCAGGTGTTCGTTTGCGCTTAACATTCAAAATCTTAACGTACTAAAGACACGCTTAATGCGGTGTACTGGAAAGTAGCCAAATAAACCAGCAGACGATGCATTTACAGAACATAAATATTAATCAAAGCGGTCCTTTTATTGCAAGTTATATGTTTTTATAATAAATATTAAACAGGAGAGAGCATCTGTAAACAACTCTTGATCTATGTTTAGCTAACTGAGGCATGACGATACTGAAATGTGATAGGAAAAGTGACTTTTAAGCAAACGACCAAAACTTTAATCAAGTAAAATGTTATGTCATATTAAAATGTCTATTCTCTGATGTTTTGATGTTCAAACATGAACTACGCTAAAACAAAAAAATATATATACCATTTTAATTAAAAAAGGTCCGATGTGATCAGGGGTGAAGCAACTGTGGTCGCAAGTTCTGTCGCTAGCAATAGAGTTCAATAGAAATAACGAGAGTGACCATAGATAACAATGGTTTTATACCACAAGGGATATGGTCTTGTGCAGAGGGGCATCAAATCCACGCTAACATGTAGACGAGACCGGACAAAACCGACACCTGTCGCTCATCCAATCAGCACACTAGAAAAGCACACACCTCCCCCTCGGTGCTTGTCTGATCTCGCACCCTACGGAGTGGACTCGCTATCAGTGCTCTGCTTATGCAAACGCTACCTACCTGCTACTTACCTCCTCGAGTGTGTGTGTGTCAGCCCATTCATCCTACAAGATACAAGACCATCTGCAGGGAGACCATCGGACCGCTCTCTTACCTGAACCGTTCTCCGGCTCGATTAACATCTACGTCTGTTACAGGGAGTTCATGACGACACACACCCGAACATAACGACACAATCAACACAAGACAGAAAGTAGGTCACGAAAACAAACACACTACACACTACAGTTAAAATGCATGACAAATGATTATTAAAACTTGATGCAAAATGTCGTTTTTTAAATCTGGTATCATTAAAACATTTCTAATAATGACATATAACATTAAAAGTGTACTTAAGTGTGTTAAGAATATGCTTAAGTGCACATTCAATACAATTAGTTCCACTTCTTTTTCAAAAGGGTTTGCAAGATTGATATTATTGGTGACACGGCTATCCTTTAGCTCAGTGGCATCTGTTCATAAATATAACTTAATGTATTTCGAACTGATCCGGCAATCTCTACAGCCTAAAAAACAAATGTTAGATATCCCTATTTCTAAAACAGTCCACTCTTTTGTACGTATTTTTTTTTTGATCTTGCAGAAACTGTCCTCTTTAGGGTTTCAAATTAAGTGCTTCTTTTAATTCATGCAAAATCTCTGTCATCCGCAACAAAAGCCAAAACAGAAAATCCCTCGGCAGTCTTCCACGCGGCTTAGGAACAAAACTCCGAGTGGTTCGCACGCCGTATAAGACGTGGTGGGCTGGAGAAATGAAAAGACGGGGGGGAAAAAAAACATAAATGGCTGATCCGAGACTGTAATGCATGAAGGGCTAAAATGAATCCAGTCAGCTGTCGTCCGCTAGACGCACGCTGTACAAAACGCACCGGGGTTAAATAGCGAAAAAACAAGGTCTAAATGAAAGGCCGGTTATTGTGGAAAGCTCACCGTGTAACAAATGGACCTCTCTGTCTAAGATAAAAATTAGTGGCGTGTTTTAAAAGGCTGGTTTTCAGAAGTCAGCAGCCCTTAAGAGAGAGGCAGCGAGCAGAGCCGCTGTGAATGGTCTCGGTTGCCCATGGCGACATTTATCGCTGCTTCAGAGAGTCGACGGTGGAGTTACGTGCGCCCTGATGTTTGCGGGGTTGTGCCACTGCAGAGCAGCATTAATGCAGAGATTTCACGAGGTGCCTGAGCACTAACTCATTAATGCCTGCTAAACAGAAGTGGGAAACATATTTTTAGGACACAAAAGAGCCAGATCTTTCCTACACAAAAGCACAGCGGGAAACATCCACTGCACTGCTGCTGCAGCAGTAATATGAAACCAGCAAATGATATGGTTGCCATAGCTTCCGAAAACTTTCACTGATGAGATGTACATGTGTCGTGACTGTGTAGGGGAACCGGGGTCATCGATGATGTATGTTTCTATGCTCAACTCAGAGATTATCTCGTTGCCATTTTTTAAATATATAAGCAAAGATAATTGTACCATTAAAGACTGTAAAGGTGGTGAAAATGTTGTGTAAATGTCCGTTTGGTGTTTTTGCAGGGCTTCAAGACAAACCGTGTGCAAATTGATCGGCCATCACAACCGACCAGTCCCAAAGACCCGCCCCTTAGTTACAGTCGCCATGTCCGACCAGCCATGTCATGTTTTCATGAGGTACAGCAGGTTGCTTCCGCTCTTAGCTTTTAAAGTTTGTCATTTTTTTAAATTAACTTTTAAGAAAGATGTCAATGCACAATTTTACAAGCTTCCAAAGTCTACCAAAGTTAATCTCTGATCCCAAATTTCCCATTAGGCGTTTTCTGCCTAAAACTGTAGTCTAGGGTTGCCAGATCTGCAAAACGAAACAGATACCTCCAAGATACCGTTGTTAAACTGATACCCGGTGATAACATGACAAACCCAATTTAACTGTCAGCATTCCTCCAATTTTCACTGAGGTTGTAAGATAAGGCCTGAAACGCT
This sequence comes from Puntigrus tetrazona, assembly GCF_018831695.1. NCBI lineage: Eukaryota > Metazoa > Chordata > Actinopteri > Cypriniformes > Cyprinidae > Puntigrus > Puntigrus tetrazona. The sequence continues at coordinate 4,238,935 of NC_056717.1, read as the reverse complement.
TCGCCAGGAGACCGTCCAGATGAAGGCCGAAGGGACGGCCCTTTCAGCCACCGGAAGACAAAGTTTGTCTTTCCAAGTCTACGATTTCTCAAATACCGCTGCTTCACAATGACACTAATTCATTCAAGTCGTCCCCAGAAAGATATATAAGACTATAAGCCTAAGCTTACCTTTGCTGAGGAGCATATTGCGCGGACAAAGAAAAGACGTGATTAGTTATCTCTGTCCAATAAGAAACATTTTGTGTCAAACTGAGGAAAAAAGAAGTGACAGATTGAGGAGAAAGTTTCTCAATCACATAATACAATCTATATATACTTAATAAGCACGATTAAATATCGTTGGCAAGTCAAGTCAAGAACTGCCTTCAGCAAGTTTCTTTATTTCGGCCGATGCTATTTACAGTTTACTTACCATGCAGTCTTATTTCATAACTAATAATAACCCAGACCTCAAATCTAAGCACCTCTCTTGAGGTTGCTAATTTATTTGGTTAATTAGGAGATTAGTAGATTCAGATCGATTCATTGAAAACACTAAAAACTCACAGCAAAGTCGAATCGCGTATAATCGTCACGAGCATACGTTTACATTTAAACATTCAGCAGATGCTTTTATCCAAAGACAAAACGCTTTTTCGTTAAATTACGAATGTTTGTAAGTGTAATTGAACGATTGAACGTGTTTCTTCTCTCTTGTGTTAATGCGTGCAGTGGGAAATCACGTTATAGTGAGTGTTTGGCTCTAGTTGGACGCTCCTCGACCCACGTGAAGCACCGAGTAAGTAGACCGCCGTTGACTCAGGGCCTGTGATGCCATTATCCACTCTCGCGTGCGTCTTGTGTTAATTAGCACCTGGCTGCCTTTTATGTGCTGACAGCGCCGGCGATTACGGAAAATTACATCCGAACTCGCGTGAAAGCATTATGAAGCCTCAGCTGTGTAAACATACTTACTGTAGAGGCGAAGGGAAGCACGGCGTTATATGAGGGACGCGGTTGACAAATAAGATTCTTAATTCCTATCTAAACGATAACCGCTCGTATTAGTCGAGGCAAGACAAATATTGTTTTACATATCCCACTCTGAAGGAATCAGGCTCGATGACGAACCGCTCTTAGGTTTTTCACTTGTAGATTAAGCAAAGGGAACGTTTTATATCAATGTGGTTTACTTAAACACTCGTAACTGTTACAGCGAGCCATCTTTAAATTGAGTTTTCTGGCGTAACCTAATAAATTTAGGTTGCTTTAACATGGTTAAATTATATATTTTTTCAGAAAATAGTACTGTTCTGTAATTGCACCATGCAAGGAACTACAACAACGTCTTTCAGGGTCTGAGCTCTAATTGCCTGATTTTAATTCAGCCCGCTCTGTGGAGCAACATTTAGTCCATAAAGTACCAACCGCCGCATCCAATAAATCAACAGCGTGAGCAAACGGCCGAGGAAAGTTATTACAGGACTTCGCTTCAGCTGGAACTGCTCTGAAAACAATCGCATATTGCTTTACTGGTACGGGAATTGAATTTAAAAAGAAAATAAATAGCCACATTGCCAAAAATATGTCCAACTAGAATGAGATTCTGTTCTAAACAAAAAACTATTAGATTTTATAGAGATCGGACCCCGAGGGTACGGGACATATTAAATTGGACAGGAATAAAAACAAGACTTTTTTACTGTAACATGTACCGTTCACGGGTACACGCAGACAGAAGTCATGGGTGGTGAAATGAACGTGACCTTTTGCTCTCCCTCTAGTTGTTCCTAACCTGTGTGAGCTTGTTTCTTCTGTTGAACCTAAAAGAAGATATTTTGAAGAATGTTGGTGACCATTAAACGGTGGCCATTTACTTATATTAAGTGATATTTTTCACACTATGAATAGGAGGAGGATACTCGGTAAATGATTACATTTTTTTGGGTTGAGAGAGTTCCTCTTTAACCCTAAAACAGAAAGTTTATCCAGAATCAAGATCATCCGGACCAACATGTTAAAAAAGGCTTTTTGTAATAATTGATGTATTTTGGATTTAAAGAGGAATCGTCGCTCTATCAGGGTAAGTTAGGTTAAACATTTGACCCAAACTGCTGGGTCGGAACAATATTATTTTTGCTGGCCAATCAGAGCACACCTGGCTTTTTTAGAACGATGAGCTTCGTACAAATCGACCCGTTTCAGAAGGCGGGGCTTAGAGAAGAAGCAATAATGTACAGTATGCGGAAAATGATGTAATGTATAATAAATAATAATGTGTGTGTTTTTTTTTTTTACTTAAACCACATAAACACATTGCATTACAAGCAGCATCAAATATAAATAAAATAAAATACAAGAAAAAGAGGGGTTTTCAAATCATTTCAACACCGAATCAACTAGTAATAAACGCAATTTTGTCTTTCAAACACTAAAACTTGTATTTTTAAACCAAATTGCATAAACAAGCTGGGCCAAAAGTGATTTAATAATGGACTTCTATTTGTAAGTAATCAACCCAGACAGTCAGTCCACTGAAATGCACATCTAAAGTCTCAAACAGACATATTCATTAGCTTCAGCTCAAAGCCTTTTCATTTGGTGTGCAAACATCCATAATCCACGCAGAAACACCGGCTCGAAATGAGGAAACCTTTCGGAGTTATGTGAATACCATAAACCTCATCCCAGTGGGACAAAACTAACTGTGCCGGGATTGTGTCGTAAATAAGGACATACCAGCACAGCCGTGCAGAGGGGGTCGCGCAGAGCAAACACGGCAAAACACTCTACACGCAATTCATTTACACAACACAATTCTATTTAATGCTAAAAAAAAGCCTTACGATAAACATGCAGCCGTTTACTGCTCCTCTGTTATTACCCCTGGCTGAAAACCCGTTTATTGCTCCTGATTTTCAAGGTGCATGTGTATATTTGTCTGACTCAATCACGAGCAGCGGTGCAAAGCTGCATATATTTTGAGTCTTCTTTATAATTTTCAGCTTTGTTTTTCCATTCGTTGACACGACGAGGTTAGGTTCAGATGGTAAAGATCTCACATTACCTTGGATGTCCACTTTAGATATAATCACAGTGTTTACAATGAACCCGTCATATTTAAATACACGATATTATTTATCATATAAAACATAATTTGTTGTGACGACCGTAATATATCCTTCAATACGTGCAATGCATGCATTACCTGTTTCATTTAATGCTATCATTATATCTGACTACGTCACAGAAGTTGTGGAAAACTGCTCACAAGTATCCACTTTTAGACCTCGGATGACTGCTTTACCGATCCAGAGAAGTGTTCTCATCAAGGCAGCGTTTGTCTGATGTAAATGATCGACCGTGCGCTGTGCTGCTCGAGCTGTCTTGGTTGGTAAGTTGGACGCAGTGTTACCAGAGCATGCACGAGCGGAGAGGTGTCCGTACGGCCCAGAGGATGTTGGTGAGAAATGCAAGCGCGCATATCTCCTTCACCAGACCCACGCTGCTGGCCCCGAAACGAACAGTACCAAAACACTCTGTTTCAGAGACATCAGAGCATATTACCAATCCACTGTGGATTAAAAAACAGAGACGCAAAGGAAGGAGATGTTCACTAGTACAAAACCGCGACCCTCGATACGTGTGTTGCATTCACGTTATTCAGCAGTATGTTTTCATGTTTTCCTCCAAAAAGAGAATCTGAGACTCAATCTGTAGTTGAAGCGCCAGAAAAGCTCAGCAGATTTGATCTTCGGAGGCTCGTGAGACGCTTCGCATGAATATGGATGAAGAGAGACGGGAGAGGAGGCCGACTGTCGGTTCACACGACCGAACGCTGACGGATGATGGACGAGCTGAGAGAGAAATGATAAGCTATTCCGTTCGAGAGGTTTAAAGGAACCCTCCACTTTTTTGTGCAGGCTTATAAAGAGCGCAGTCAAAAACAGGCCGGGTCCACATAACAGCAAAACAGTGATATCCAAGACAATCCAAAAGAGTACTCCACAAACAGGCAATGGCCAGGGCAGTAGTGAAAATGGATACCGTTTCTAACTTTTTGAGTATGCACCTGAACCCTACTACAAATCTCAATTTTCATACCTCAGTAGGCTTACAAAAACCTGCATGTGACCCTGGTATTATTTACAAATTCTGATCCAATAAATAGGGTATGGGTAAAGTGTATATACTGTATATAATAGTGAGGAAGCCACGATCAAAATGAGTAATTTATCTTTGGATGTTTCTTCAAATAAAGATTGTAAATGCCACATTATGCCAGTAGGTGGCGACCGGTGATTGTTAAAATTTAATGTCTCATTCGTGCATTGAGATTTGTTCAAAACCTCTGGATGAAACCTTTTTTTTACGTTTATAATTTTTTTTTTAATTAATCAATTTAAATTCATCTGTATTTTTAAATAGACATTTATAGCAAAAAAAATATAAACTCAAGTAGGCTTAATTAGCCTACATATTTTGTTTCATAAAGAGGTAAATTAAAGTGGCCTTATTATGGATTTTTGAAAATGACCTTTAATGCAGTGTGTAACAGTTTCTGCCCGCCCACTTATTAAATATTGCCCGCCCACTTGCTCTGTTTGTGTTGATCTTGAATGAAAAAGCTAATTTGTTCCTCGCCACTAGACGCTGATATTAAGACATTAAAGGCGTGACTCTTCGGGCTGATGAATTCAAACGAGAACAGACCGATCGACCAATCACAGCAGACTGACGTCACGCAAAGGCGGGGCTTGGAAAAAACGAGCCGTTAATCAAAAATAAATGCGTATTATAAGACATTGGAAGTGTTTTGACCTCGCGTGCATGTCAACAATACTCTGTGGACTCCCAAAACCAAAATATCAACCTTTGATTACTCGTAATAGGGGTACTCTCTAAGTAAATGTAAATACACGGGTTCGGACGCTGCCATCTTTAATATATGACGTAGTCGCTGTCGCTATGGTTACAGGTCAACAGAATGTTGCGTTGACTTATGAGTTTATGATATTGGAGTTAAAAAAGCAGCAGTTTATCACTTTGGATCATGCGTTTGACTGGAAGGACAAGATTATCTGACTGTTTATGAAGATAAGTCTTTATAAAATACAATAATTCTGGAAATCTTTTAGCATGTTCTTCGTTTATTCATGTCTTTGCCATGCAAGTCAAGAAAAGACCACGATAACAGACTCGCTAATTTGTATAGCATGAAAATACATACATTTTATATTCTGGAAACTCACTAAATTTGTGTTGTTGTTTCTTTCACTGCTTTTTTTCATCAAAATGGCACAGTAAGGATGTCAGCAATAAAAGGTACGTCAAATCTCAAGTAGAACTGCATTAACTTTTTGAGTTAAAGTTTGATCATGAACTTTTAATTCTGGAAAATCACCGTATTTCCAATCAGTTTCTTTCTTTTTACTCTTTCCCACTCCATGTCCCGGTTTGAGTGTCACAATGGTCAGTATACGAAGACAGATCACCTGACAGCAATAAAAGATAAGTCAAATACGAACACATAAAACCAAATGCCCCAAAACCTCTGTTAACCTCTGCAACATTTTTATTCTGAATATGTTCATCTGTTCCTTTCTTTGCATGACTCCCACTACGTGACACGGATCGAGTCATCACAAGGGCTAATATACGGTAAGATCACACGGCAGCAGTAAAATCTGACTGTTTTTTGTAAAAATACAACAAACCTTTAGCTTCTGCTGAAGTGCAACATACAGTTTTACTCTAAAAGCCACTGTATCCACAAACATAACCTTTTCTTTCTTTGCTTGACTCTCTCCATGTACATGCCACGGTTTGATCGGAGCACAGTAAAGCAGTTCGTCTGACAGAAATATAAGGTACAGCCAGTCTGAATGTTCTCTATATGAATACATTAAAAGCCGTATAAGGTTGTTTTAAAGGGCAAGTTCACTGCATTTCTAAACGCGTTCATCTCTTTCTTTCCGTGCATATTTTTTTCCATCTACATGTCACGGTTTGAGCATCACGGTGGCAAACGTATAACAGCAATAAAAGGTTAGTTAAATCGCAAAAGTTTTATACAAAACAACATTAACCCGTATAAGCGTTAAATTCCAGCAAGAACCTTTTAAGCTGTCATGTGACTAGGCCAAAAACTTATATTCAGTAAACCAAGAAGCGCTGTATTTCTAAGCATCTTCTCCTGTTTCTTTCTTTGCATGACTCTTCTGTCTACATGGAATGGTCTGAGTTGTCGAAATGACAAACATGGTAAGAAACGTCATTACAAATCTGTATTAACTTAAGTTGAAGTGCAATATAAATCTTCCCATTCTTCTGTTTGTTTGATTTTTCCATCTTTACGACACGGCCTGAGCGTCACCACAGCAAACTTAGAGAGCGATTAAGGGTCAGTTCTCACATACATCCAAAAAACAGTATTAGTCGTTTAATTCTGGTAAAATACTGTATTTCTGAACATGTTTGTCTCTTTTTTTCTATTGTACTACTCTTTCTAACTACATGCCACATCTGGACATACCACAACGAGAAATACGGTAAGAACGATCAGCAGTAAAAGTCAAACCTGAATGTTTTACATATGTGAATACATTTTTATAACTGACTTGTGTTAAAACGCAGCATTACTTGTATTAAGTAAACCAAGAAGCGCTGTATTTCTAAGCATCTTCTCCTGTTTCTTTCTTTGCATGACTCTTCTGTCTACATGGAATGGTCTGAGTTGTCAAAATGACAAACATGGTAAGAAACGTCATTACAAATCTTTATTAACTTAAGTTGAAGTGCAATATAAATCTTCACATTCTTCTGATTGTTTCGGGCATGATTTTTCCATCATTACGACACGGCCTGAGCGTCACCACAGCCTAGAGAGCGATTAAGGGTCAGTTCTCACATACATCCAAAAATAGTATTAGTCGTTTAATTCTGGTAAAATACTGTATTTCTGAACATGTTTGTCTGTTTTTTTCTATTGTACTACTCTTTCTAACTACATGCCACATCTGGACATATCAACACGAGAAATACGGTAAGAAAGGTCAGCAGTAAAACACTTTTATTATTTACACTTTTTTACATTTTATAACTGACTTGTGTTAAAACGCAGCATTACTTGTTTTGTTTTTGTTCCAACACGAACCGATAATTTGGGAAAATCGCTATGTCTGAACACGTTCTTTTATTTCTTCCTTTGCATGACTCTTCCGTCTGCGTGCGATGGTTTGAGTCGTCACAATGACAAACGTGGTTAGAAAGGTCATGTGTGTAAAGGAAGCAGACTCGCACAGGAGGTAGGTAAAAAGACAATAATGTTTATTTGCACACACGAGCGTGGAAAGTCTCGGGGGAGCGTTTGGTCCTTTTGCGTCATTAACAGGAATCACAGCGACACTGAGCACAATCCTTATCTTTTCCAGGAACCGGAGAAGGCCGAGATCCTTTCAACACGCACCACAACCACAGAGGACGCTGACGGAGACACTGGATACAACTGGGACTTAAGGAGAAACACTAGGGAAGTAGCGAGGTAAGTCATTCAGTAATACTTCGTAGTCCACTTCATGCATACGAGCCCAGACACTGACTGAACTGTGGTGTGTGTGATTATACAGTGCTCTTGATGATAGTTTGAGTGTCGCCAATGGGGAATATGGTAAGACCGCAATAAAAGACAAGATTTGTGCATTAATTTGTCAAAAAAAAACTATTCAAGTGCAAAACCACTGTATGTCCGAATATGTTCTGTTTCTTTCTTTGCTTTACTCTTTCTAACTCCTTTACTTTAGCGTCACAACGGTGAATAAGGCGATGCATTAAAAACGGTAACGTTATTGTATTTTTCTTTCTTTGCGTGACTCTTTCCATCTACATACCATGGTTTGAGCTGTCAGTGACAAACAAGGTAAGAAATATCATGCGACAACATAAAAACCTATATTAACTGTTTATTCTATTTCTCGATATGGTCGTCCGTTTCTTTCTTTGCCTGACTGTTTTCATCCACATCACACGATTTAAGCGTCACGATGATGAATACGATGATAGATCAGATGACAACATAAAAAACCTGTATAAACTGTGTTAAATTGCAACACGAATCTTTATTATTACGAAAAACTTTTTTGGGTTTTTTCCGCATGCATGATTCTTTCCAAATGCGGTACATGTCACAGTGGTAAATTGTACTGTTTATGCAACCTGTATGTGTTTCTTCCTTCTGTCGAGCACAAACGATACTTTAAAGGATGCTGGTGACAGCTGAGCCTGTTTAAGCTAACTCCACCTGTAACGAAAAAGGCCGTGACACAGAGGCGAGTAAAATATTAAGACGGTTTATTGACACAGATGAGTTATGGCAGAAACATAGCAGGTTATTAAGAAATCTCCCTGAAGCTTTGGTTGTGATTGGCGGTGGCTTGACATTCTGCCTTGCTTATTTTTGAGGAGGCTTGTGAGTGGGCTGGCAGTGCAACTGTAGTTCTGGATGAAACGGCGGTAGAAGCTGGCAAATCCGAGAACTCTCTGGAGCTCTTTATTGGAAGTGAGTTCTGGCCAGGATGTGATGGTTTCCACCTTCTCCTCGTCCATCTGCACACGCCGGTGATCGATGATGTTCCAGGTTAAAAACAAATACACTTCCATATGAAGTGTACTTAGTATGCTAAAAATGCTCTTTAGTGCTTCTGAAGATAAACTTAAGATCATCTAAGTACATATTAAGTACAAAATTAGTGCGCGAAAATAGAGCACTTTAATTACATTAGGTAAGTGTACTTGTTTTTAACTGGGTTATTAGCACTTAAAAACAATAGGAAAAACATAAGAAATGAGTGCAGACAAGACACAGGAGAAAAACGAAAACTAAATCTGCTCTTCAAGGTCTGTTTATGAAATACTTATATTTATTGTAATTTCGAGCATGTCTTTAAACCCTATTTAATCCATTCGGCTTAATTTTACATTGCATTTACATCAGCAGTACCCACCAAAGGTTTATATTATTCTTTATTATCAGTTTTTAAGCTAGCGCTCTTTAAGTCTCCATCAGACAGGAATCAATACCTAAAAGTAGTCATGACGTGCGTGTTTGTGTTCTCTACTCTATACTAAAGACATTTTTACCCATGAAAAGGTGAAGGACCCAGAAGAGCTGGCTCTGTTTAATCTCTCTTGAGAGTTGGATCAATGATGTGTAATAATATGGCTGTCTACTCTTGAGAGCCGGCTGGAACATCTGCTGCTTTTGTGAAAGACGCTGTAAGAAGCGCGTTGGACGTGTCAACCTTGGATGTGTTACACAGCTGGTTTCTCCGAAGCCCATTACCCGAGCTCCAGATCAGTTTGGGCTTAATGAAAGCACAAGGAAGGAAAGTGAACTCTATACTGTGGAGAACAATGGCCAAAATCATTGCATTCCCCCCTTTTTTGTTCATTCCGTATTTGTCGATAACCTTTCTTCCAAATGCTTCCCTCTCTCAGACCCAAATAAAAAGTCCCTTTGGGACAAATTATTTGTAAAAGAACCGTGTTTTCATTCATCCGAAAGATCCAAAAGACATCCTCCTCCGTAATACGAAAAGGGAAGGCATTGGGTTTATAGTTAACAAGTGGCATTTCGCGGTTGGTAGACTCTGACAGTTTAATTATAAAGCTGCATCTTTTAAAGCTGCTGTAAATTGTTTATGTGCAGCTAGTGTCACCAAAAGGATTGTCAAAAATAAGTAGCTTTTAGGTTTCTCATCTGCCATCATCCAGGCAAACAGGTATCCCCAAACTCAAACCGCTGCCGGTGTTTCTGGTTGGCTAACGGCCCTCGGTCGCATTGGTTTGCGTTTACAGAGCCTAGGGCCGCCTTACACAGACACAGGTGTGTTTCTGTGAAAGCAGCCCTTGGCTTTTTCCTTCATTACCGTGAGTCTTCTGCCGACCCTCGAGACTACCGTCAATCTTCTTTCTCCTTTCGAATGCTTTATTTTCTTTTCCTCTGTTTTTGTATCCCTGTAAAGACAGAGAAAAGCTTCGTGCCACCCAGAAAAATTTGTATTCTTACACATATTTCTTAATTATAGCCTTACCTTGTCTCTTGAATTAAACAGGTCTGTTTATCATTCATCGATTCTGTCCTTATTTACTCATTTGGTGTCTGTCAAACTTCAAAATGGTCTGGATCTGAAAGGGTTAGCTCACCCCGAAATGAAAAAAATATGTAATCTGTCATTAATTACTCACCCTCATTTCCTTCCGAAGCTTTCATTCATCTTTATTAACCCGATTGGTAAAGCAGTATGTTTAAATGTTACATGAAATAATGCTTACTAGGACAGAAATACGGTTATACTGTTAAATACTATTACAATTTTGCATTTAAAACAGTTTTCTATTTAAATATATGTTAACACGTAATTTATTTTTGTTAAGCAAAGCTGAATTTCAGCATCGTCCGGTCTTCAGTGTCACTCGATCCTTCAGAAACCATTCTACTATGACGATTTGCTCCTCAAGAAACATTTATCATGTATTTTGGAAACTTCTGTCACACTCTATCTCAAGTTTCACTATAAACCATGTTGCTTATTAATGGTTAGTAAAGTAGTTATGAAGGCATTAGTTGATTAAGGGATATAAAATATGGCCAAGCAGAATCAGACATCAGTAGAGTAGATGCTTTATAACTACCAAACCAAGCATTATCAGCATTTCTAGAAAGCTGGCTTGTTCTTTAGTCACAGAATATTCATTTTTGGGAAACAGTTCTTGTGGCCAACATGAAACATATTACAAAGAAAGATGCGGGACAAGTACATTTCCTACACGGATAAATACGAACCTCTAAAATCTCAGCATAGTTTGAGTCTGAAGACATGCTGGAGAGCTCCATTAACGGATGTGAGACTGCTACAGCAATCACACTTCAAAGCACACAGCCGCAGCAGCACCGTAACACAACGTCTGGAGCTGATTTCCCATTTTCTTCCCACTTCTGTTTCTCCCCGACGAGCCGGGCCAAATTTTCTCTCCGCAACAGAAGGGCTAATTAACGATGCTATCCCTGGATGTGTCCGTGGCGTTTCTGCTGAGCTTGTGGACCATGCCGGAGCAGCCTGCGAGAAAAGAGTCTGCGGGATACACTGATGTGTTTTGGCTAATTGGCCGTGGAAAAGAGGACTTCAGAACAGCGCGGAGACAGTGAATAATAGATTAATGGGCACGGCCCTAATTGATAAAGCATGGCCTTCTGAAGCTGGAGGTTGTGTGGGTATGAGGGATGGATCAGTGAGTAGCACACCGCATGAACGGGAAATACCAGGTCTACATCTCGCCGTGAGCTCTCGTGACGGATGGATGATTTATGCGCTCGGGAAAAGCATTTAAATCTCGTCCGCTCTAGGTCTCGATACCGTAGCTTTCCAGTTGCCCGTGTAATCCAGCTACAGTCTGCCAATTTAGGATATTTTACACTCTTACCTTCTTATATAAGATTCTACACGCTTGCTGAATTCTGTTTCCACCATCGCTCTCATGGCAATCCGTAGCTTTTTATGTTTGATAAAATAAGTGGATGAATTGGAGTCTGTTTGCATCAATTTTGCATTTCTGTATAATTTGCTTGCTCCCCCGAAGACCTTCATGCTTTCTTTTTGCTTTGTTTTCTGTTCTTTTTCGCACGAGTATCATAAAAGAATGTTTCTGGTTCCCCAAAGAACCTTTTATTGAGCTGTTCTTAAGTTGAGTTTGTTCTTAAGAACTGCCATAAAGACATTATAAGAATATGGACTTAAAACATCATGCTATCGAGCCAAATCACTAACATTCATTGCAATCTAAATCTTACATTTCATTCATTTACAAATGTTCTTCTGTCTTTTAGTTTAAGTGTGCACATGCTCTACTGCCATCGGAAAGCATGCAGCAAAATATCAACGGTCATATGCCACGTTCTTTATTTACAACAATAATCCGACATTAATTTGAATAGTTAGCAGTAATTTCTCCAACAACTGCTTGAAATCATTAGCGACAGTTCATAAAGAGTACCCGAATACCATACTTGAGTACAATTACAAGTCGCCAATTGAATAAAACAGAATTAGATTTGAACAGTAAGTATTTTACTTACACTAAATACATAGGTTGCGTAGTCCTTTGAAAAATATAGTCAGGGCTGGTTTCCAAGCAAATTCGTGTGAAATTCCCAATTAGCAAAAAAAGTTAAGTGCTCGTGAGATCAGGTTGGTTTTCTGTTTTTTGTAAAGCCCGGTGAACGCGGTTGTTTTGCTTTGTTAAGTTTTTCCCTCTGTTCTTCACTATTGTTATTCATCTGATGGCGTGATCCCACAGAGAAAGCCATGCAGACAGCCTTTAATGTTACGCTGCATGATATCAGTGGCCTTCCGGTGTTTATAAAAGCCTGAGGCAAAGTGGGGTTTGGATAAATTCCTAAATGCTCATCATTTTGCGATGCCATTTCATTAAAAATGCATAGAAAAACATAGTCGTTTGCGAGTCTTAGTTACTAAACTAAACCGGGGGAATCCAGCTCGGCTGAGAGATCATCTTAAACCACCTCAGCCGTCTTAAGGCTGGTTTAAGCTAGGAGATATAATCTCTAAATTGCGTTCCGATTGGTCTGTTGCGCATTAGCCGTAATTGGCAATCCATCAGTTAAAAGCTACACGCGTATGCTGATTTAATATTCTCCAAAAAGAAAGGCAGATGAATCCTTTAATCAGGCGTCACAGCTGCCAAAGTGGCGTCTGGCTGAGATGTTTATATGCTGCTAACATCATGAAAACTGAATAATTTTTTCTGGTATTCGGTGAAATATCGGTTCTTCACTGACAGGCACTGAGGGCTGTACTTAATCGGAGATTAATCTGTAACGTGATTCAATTGATGGATAAGTTTGTCACAGTAACACTGCGTATTTCGCCCTATGATGGAAGTCATTTATTTTTGATGCCGGTATCATGGTGGCAAAATCGTGCAGTGTTCATCTAGTGGTTAAAAACGAAATCCTTTGGAACCGTATTACATGCTGATGACCCAATTTTAAAAGAGGAACATATGCTAAGGGAATATGTCTGATGAGAAACAGCTACCGATAACGAAAGACAAATATGGTAATGTGCATACTATATAGGGAATTTAAAAACCAAAACAAGTGCATTTACCGGTTACATAATAAATATCACAACATTTGTTAGCTGATGGATGTCTAAATATGCAATGATATGAACGCATAAATGAACAAAATCTCCTTTTCTTTCCAACGTGGAACACGAAAAGCAATGCGCTGTGCTGCAGAGCAGTAGACTTTCAGCAGATTGCGTCTTTGTTCTGTTCGTCACACGAGCGATATGAAATATGAATTTAAATATTCATAAACTGATACTACATGGCGTAAGTCATTAAAACGAGTCGTCTACAAGAAACCCTGGCATATTGCCATCCACTTGTTGATCTTTTCATGTTGCTCTGAATAAAAATGTAAATTAAATGATCAATTAAGGTAGAAAATAGCATTTTTTTTGGTCCTTGCAATGCATGTTAACCTGTTGTTAGGGACTCCCGAAACCAAAATACGAGCCTTTAATTACCTTTAATGAGGGCGCTTTAACACATGCACTGAATATGAGCAGTGCTGTAATATTCTACTATTTAGATAAATCATATTTACCAAAAAAATTACACTAAACACAAGTTTAACCTGCTTCCGGCTCCATTTGAGAAAATGAAAGTTTACAAGCGGAACAAAGCTGTTCACTCATAAATTCACAGTCCTTCGTGTTAATTTGACACGGGGCCCCCTCAGGAAATTTGGATGGTTTCGATTTTTTTCTTTTTCTTTTCAGTTTTTAGACTAATTAATGTCAGTGGTTCACTTGACTTTCATGCTCTGTTCTAGAACATCAGTTGCACGCAGTCATGTTATCTTAAAAACCGCCGTGCGCTTTGAAAACGTACGCCGCTGCATAAAGATGACAGCGGTTGCCTAATTAAAGCGTGTCACCATAAACCCTTTAGCGGCTTGTATAATCTTATATAATTTGCAAAATATGCAGGGTGTATGCCAAGCCGGCGCGCTCTCTGAGCTAATACAATCATCATCTGATCTGATTATTGCTCAACAAGCACCTGTCAGGGACAAGGGAGCCTCCGCGGGGGGGGAACAACCGCCAAAAAGCTCGCATGCAGCAGATTCGGAAAAGTTTTAATGGGTGTACAAATGACCGAGCAAATGAACGAAGGGCTCTTCTGGACCCGTTTGATTTTTCCAGCGCTCAGTTCTGGGGTTTTGCCATCGTCTTGTCAATCGTCCGTCATCTGGGTGCCGAGACTGCAATGAATCCAGGACGCTTTCCAAAACTAACAAGGAGAGAAATATCTGCCAAGAAAAACCAAAAGACGAACACACTCTGAAGTGAATGGGTGCCGTCAGATTGAGAGCTCGAACGGCTGATAAAACATGACAGCAATCCACACGATTCGGCCTGTTAATTAACATCCGGAGAAGTAAAAAGCTTTTAGTTTGCGAGTTCTCTATGTAAAATATTGATTTCTGCAGTGAAAGAGTCATCTTACCTGAATCAGGAGAGAAATCTGCACGCATTTAGAGGTCCAAAACAGTTCTAGACAAATGTGTGTGTGGATTTTGACGTGAGAGAACAAGATGAGATGGACTTCCTCTGTGTATTTTGTCCAGAAACGATCAAGTTAAAATGCATTTATGATGGATTTTGCCTTGATGGACTGGTGTGGTATTCGGACTCTCGTTCTGACGGCACCCATTCACTGAGACAGCGATGTAATGCTACATTTATAAAAACCTGTTACCATGAAGAAACATGCTCATCGGCATCTGGGACGTTTTCATCCAATTTTCAGTTTTGGTTAAACTGTTACGTTAAGGGCGCTTCGAAAAAGGCAATTTTTTTTTCATCAAAATTGACCAAACTTGAAAGATAACAGCAGTCAGCGACAGTTTTGTGCAATTCGGGACATTTCTTACAGTCTTCGACCAGCAAATTGCACTCAGTTTGACTTAAACATGTTAGCCAGCGCTAGACTTTAACGCGTGACGCCCGCAGCAGAGGAAGCTGTCGTACTTCATCTGAGGAAAGCCGGGTGACGCCAAGCAGCGTATTGTGTGTACATTTACTGGACTCGAAGTTTGCTTTATGCGTGCCCTCAAAACAAAAGCAAATGCAATGTTCAAATGTTAAAGATCCTGTCCTTGCGATATTGAACCAGGAAGTGTTCTTATATTATATTTTCTAAAGAAACCAGCGCCGCTTCTGCCAGAACAGAACGTCTCTGCCCTGCTTCGTGACTCATGTGCGTTTCACTGGTATTGAAATGAACTTTTTTTTTTTATCAATTCTAAACTGAGATTTTATTGAAGCTCATGCCAAAACTAGCACTAGCAGGATTTTCTCATTTAGCCACTGGGAAAGACAAAAAAAGGGTTGAAACTAAAAATAATATGCTTAAAAGAGCTTTCTGTTTAACTTAATTAACCGACTAAAATGTCTTTCAGTGTAACAATCATCAGGCATATTTACAACAAAAATCTCTTTATGACACATTAAAGGACTAATTACTTTTTAAACCAAAATGTCAGAATGAGCATATTGTTTAAATGGTTGCATAAATATTGTGTTACGCTGAATGACAAAACCTTAAAAGAAGACACTTTGCTTGCATTTAATGTGCTTTCTATGGACATAAAATCACAATTTCTTTCGATGCAGACATTTTAACATCTTTGATCGTATAGACACCTGTAACCAGGCTTAACATATTTAAAACTTGGCCAATAACTTATATAAAACGCTTCCTTCCTACAACAGAGCAGAAACTGCAGCATAGACGTACACAACAAGGTGACTTAATGAATAAAATGAGCGTCCAAAGCTGTATAACTCAAAAATTATCATCACGAAATGCTAAACTCTTGTTGTAGTCATGTTTAAAATGTGTTTATTGGTTTGTTTACGTCCTGTTTTGATGGATATTTTAACGCTGAAATCGTATTATTTGTCTTGCTGACACTTCTTTGATGATAAATTGCTTCATTTTTCATTATATTATTTATTTTAATTATCTCATTGTCGCGTGTTTGATGTTGCTGGAAAACACTTTTCTTAATCTCATCCCCGCTCGTTTGATGCTTCTGGAAATTAATTTCTTTTAAATAATTCATTTTATTATCCAACACTAATATATGCAACACTGTAATAAATTAGCTTTAAGTTTTTAAAGAAAACTTTGTGTGGCTATGAGCCTGAAGCGGCCCGAATACGATGCCGCAAACGGGGTCCAGGTATATGAAACCATGTTTGGGCCGGTTTTGGGAAAGATATGGCACAGTGAGCACTGACTAAACGTGGCTGCGAGCCTTATCCCACCCCTGCAAGTTATCCCACATGTGACTTCGCGAAATATACCCCCAGACAGCAAGCGGTGTTTGCCCAGATCCGGCCCGCATGGAATTCAGAGGGCCACGTCTGGTTTGGATGCTGCACCTGGCTAAATGAGACCAACGTTTGAAATTCTACTCAATTTGGCTACTTTTAGTAGGATGCGGGCCGGATCTGGGCTGATGTATCCAGAACATCCTGCCTCGGTTAACTGTGTTGCATCCCACTAAAAGTAGCCAAACGCGTGGATTTCACACAAACCAGAAAAAATTATTTTTTTAAAATGACAGTTTTGTATGTGTACTGTGCATAAAAACAGAAGTGAACTGCATTGATAGCTCTTACTGTCAAGGTTTCTGCTTTGGATTTTCCTGTTCCTAGTTATTTATCCTTGTTTGGTCTGAGTACTTAAGTCCCTGGGAGTTCACTTTAAGTTAGTTTGATCTTACATCTATGCGTCTGAAATGTTGCTGTGCTGCACTGTGTTTGTATTTACCCTTGTGGGATTAAAGTCGTATGATATGTAACCTTTCAATCGTCATGCGCTCTTTAGCGCAGCGAACGCTTACAGACTTGTGTAGGCAGAGTCTGAGTGAGAAGCATTTAGGTTCAAACTTGTGAATGACTTATTTTAAAAAGCTGGAATGTGTAATCCAGAACTCACTTAAGGCTTGATGTGGCCAAAATAACGTATATTTGCGGTTTATTTGGTTCATTATTAGCCGCAGTGAGGCTGTGCAGAGGCTGGCTTGTGGACCAAGCAAGGTGTTGGATCCGGGCCAAAATTAAAATCGATGTGGTGCAGATCTGGGCCAGTTCTGTTTTATTTGGATCATTCATGGCTGACATTGGGCCTTCCTTTGGCTTGCTTGTAGCCCAAATTCGGCCAACAGGAGCGGACCGCCCCAAGTGCCGTCGTTAAATGGCGAAAGTGGGCTAGAGGAAAGTTTCAGACGTGGGCCGGATCTGGGCCACAGCAATTTCGTTATCTGGGTAAAAACACAGGGGTTTTTTTCTTTCATAATTATCACTGGCTGGTAGAAAGATAAAAATGAGTTTGCACGAACCTACAAATTAATATATAGGTGTGGTAAAGGTGTGAATATTTTAGACACATTGTCAGTAGTCAGTGAAAATAAATCCCTAAGATAACCGTTGCACGTCTCAGATCAACATACAATCCATGTTTTTAAACGAACAGCGAATCATTGATTCAGTGAGCCATTCAGTTTTTTTTTCCTGAAGGAATCAATCGAATCAATCTGAACGAATCAATGAATAACTAAATAACTCACTTATTAAGAGAGGGATTTGCCACCACCTGCTGGCGCTGTTAGTTTATTATTTAAATAATTTGTTTCTTTGTTTTTTTTAGTAATTTGATATTTCACAAAACATTCGTATTTTTGTACGTTGAATTAAATAATTCTTTCTGAAGCTACTTTTTCCGTCAGTTCAGTGTTTTTTTCTAAATTCACACAACAATAACTATTATCTTTGAAAATAACGTCATCTTAAATTGATGTGCATGTTGTGCTTGAACTGAAAAACAACGAAAGAAATTCAAACGAAAAGCAAGTTGTGTGCGTCTTGCATCTTTAACGGTTGCGTGATAGTGATGTATTCAGCTTTCAGATGATAATGGTCTGAGTATAATCTATAAAAATTGACCCCTTTGTCTGTTTTTGTGGTCCAGGGTCACATTTCTTTCATGGTACTCACTTCCTCTATGTTTTTGCATCGAGAGGAACAAAGTAAGGCCGGTTTAACAGCACAAAATGGCATTTTCAGTGAACAATTATCAGTTCACCCCAGGGCCTCCACAAGGAAAACACAATTATAAAAGAAGTTCAGAATGATTAGAAAGGGTTTATTCTCAGCAGGAAGCAAGCAAACTCCATATAAGTGCATCGTTCGTATTAATTAAAAAAAACAAAAGAATACACGACCAGGAGCACCTGCCATACTTAAATGCCTCTCATTTCTTTTAATTCTATTTACTCAACTAAACAAACTCTGCTTCGGTGACTTTCCACCTCTCCTTGACGCTAACAAAAGAGCTAACGCCGTTTGCTTCCCTTTCTTGTTTAATTATCCGTATTGTGCTTTCCCTTCCCGTCTCTTTGAATTTGACAAACAAAGTGGCTTTGAATCGAGCAAACCGAAGCAAGGGTGGCTGTATTTGCTCGTAAGGCGACTAACAAGCTGTCTGAAGCTGGCGAGTGCGATTTAAATGCAAAGTGTGTAGCCGGTCTGTTCTCTGCCTGTTGCATAGGAACAATATCACAACCTTACTTTTCTTAATCAACGGCTTCCCACTCTGCCGTGAGTCACCGAGTGGACAGAAGAGTCTGGACGCATGGACACAATGTGGGCTGACAGATTATGAGCAGTGGGCTTTAGATTTTCTGAATAAGAGGGCCGGTCTCTATGAAGTTCAACACTGGTCAGATGTCCATCAATCAGGTGTGATCAATAAGGATGCCTGTCTTAAAACAAATGCCACTAATAGCAAAAGAAAGCTGTCTTAAATGAAGTGTATTGCCGTTATAGGTTGACTGGCCATTGCTTCTACTAACTTTGGATTTCTCATTCGTCGAAGCGTGCTTTATAAGCTCATGTGCCATTTCTGAACAGGAGAGGGGTTTTGTAACAAAGCACTTCTGCCATCTACTGGTGCCTTGTTCTGTGTCGGAGAGGATATTGATATGGTGCTAAAACTGACCAAACCTCCTTTCGAGGATGTCCTCATTCGTACAAAACCGCATGAAATAAATAAATACGTTTTAATAATCATTTTTATGTTTCATTTAATTTTTTTTTTTTTTTTGCAAATGATCAAATGAACGAAACAAATGATCATTTCAAATAATTACCATAATTAACCATAATTAAAAAATTATGATAATAAATAAAGACATAATCTACATGCGTCTACATTTAAACTGAATAATAACGCTAATAATAAACATTCGTCATTGTATTTGCTGTCAATTATTATATTACATTATGCTTTTTATCATTTGTATTTTTACATTTATCTGTGTACAGTTTTTTCAACTTCACATTTCTCTAATATCTAATATTTGTATTTCACGCAGCTTTTATTTTAATGAATGAAAATGGCGACAACCCTTCATTTTAAAGCGTCACCTTTATACGTTACGCGCATTTACCATTACAATAAAAATTAATTGCTCAATTAATAATGAATTAATATTACTCGGTACTTAAATATATAATTTACACTGTAACAAAAACTCAAATAAAGTCTAACCAAAAAGGATGCAATAGTTTAACAGCACTGCAGTTAATAATAACTAGTAAACGTAGTATTAAATAGTTAAAAAAAAAACCTGACGTAAAAAGTAAAACAGTTTATATTTGGCTAATGTGACCGCATCTCAGTGACCGGAGTGAGGCAGAGTAACAGATAAGATGATGAATATGGCCAGTGTGAGTGTGTTGAGATGTGGGCCGTGGGATGTTGACAGGGAAATGCCTCAGCTGAGGTCTGAGACCCCCTACAGACGCCTCGGGGTCAAGAGAGGTAAAAGAAACATACGGCCTCTCACACAATGAATAGACCGCTTGTTCTGAATCAACTGTTCGTTTTTTCACTTTATACGACTACAGACCGTCATTAAAAAGTCTTAAAAATCTGAAATAACTTCTGCAGCGGTTCCAGAAGTCTTTTCTTTAACCCCCAGAGAGACTCCAAAGGCTGAAAAACATAAGAACCGTCAAACTTCAAGACTTTTCATTCGTGAATATACAGTAGTCAGCATTCGAAGCGGATCAAAAGACAAGAACGGCCGTCGTTTTAGTTTTGGGACAACTTTAATAAAAGGTTTGGATCCGCTTCAGATGTTGACCGCTGTATACGGCCATACTACAACAAAGGGCTTGTGCCTTGTGAAATGAAGAGTAAAAATAGGAGTGAAATAAAACAAATGAAAATATATGATATCGCTCTGAATGCATTGAGGAGGAAGGGTTTAATATATTTTCAAATACATTGTCATATCTAAAAAAAAATTAAAATGTTATATTGGAAATGTGATATATTTTTTATAATGTTTAAATATAATTTTAAAGCATTTAAAATATATTTCTGAGCAAGTAAATGCATTCGCATATATGTCACGTTTGAATAAATAACGCATGCGAATAAACTTCAGCAAGAAATATCATTTAGAAGGCCATCCAAATTTGTATATAGCCTAAATATAAGCTACTGTAATTTTGCTCCTGAGTTGAGAAGCATTTAGGAATATATTTTCAGTATATGAAGGTTAAAACTAAATATGTTTTCTATTTCAAACGAAGATTTTATTTAGCTTCACTGTTTCCAAAATATATTTAATATATATGTGTGTATACATACATATATATATATATATATATATATATATATATATATATATATATATATATATATATATATAAACATATTTTATAAATGTGCATTTATTATAACACTTATTTAGCTAGTTATTCGTGTCATATGGGTACATTTACACTATTGTATACTATTTTCTGTGAACATAATTGGTTATAATTAAAGTTTTTATTATTTAGTGTAATGTTTTTTGTTCCAAGTGTAGCTCATAACTAAACACTAAAATATCGGCAGATACCACCATAGACACACTAAGTGCAAAAATAGGCTAAATATGATGTTTTCACGCAAGTTCAATTACTGATGCACAGTGTTCATGTGGCAGCTGTTACTTTTCTCACCGCTACTGTGCAAGGACTAATCACAGTAGTTTGTGATTAACCGATGCGGGTCTGTACAGTGTACCGTTGTAGAGCTCCTCAGGGCTGCTTTTCATTAGTAATTCAGGTATCAGTCGTCGACACCGAGGGGCACGCCCCGTCTGCCGCGACAAAGAGCGGTCCCGGGGTTTGAATGCGGCTCTGTGGCGGATTGATCGTCTCCGGCCCCCTGCAGGAGACTCCAGACTCTGCTTCAGTGAGGAGACGGTTATTAACGGCAGCAGTTGATCTGAGCGGAGCCGTGCTGAGAGCCGCTGCGGTCGAGCGATGAGGGCCACTAAACTGACACCACTCCTGCTTTGCTTTTGGATAACTTTGCCGTTCTGTATCACGGAGAAGGTCAAAGAAAGGGGCGCCCGGCAAAAAGACGCGGAGTTCACCGACAAGGTAGGACGGTGTGTTAAACTTTTACGCGCGAAAATGCTAAAAAGCAACGCTAAGTAGCAACGCGTAGTTTTCCATTAACAAGCATAAATCGTAGCCATCGTTAAAGTGACATTTTACTTATTTTTCTGCCGTTTGAAGAGTTCGTTTTTTGTTTTCCGTTATGATTAAGAAATAATGCGTTTTTGATTTAAAGAAAATATTTGTAATTAAATAATTAGGCCTACGCAAACTAGAAGTATTTGAGTTTTTTTTAATATGCCAATATATGAAGATCCAGTGAAACACTGTTCGGTTAAAAATGGCTTTGAAGTGATGCTCGAATCCCGAACGAGTCATTATTAATTTGATTCTTTTTAATCAGTTGAATTGATTCGCAGTGCGTTTCTAAACGTAATCTGAATCTGAATGGGTTCAGAGGTGTGTGATGTGTGTAACGTAATCGGAAAATAGCCCTAAACATCAATGGCTGATTTAATTGAGCATAAAAAGCACACTTCGCGAAAAACTTCGGAGTGGTACCTCGATAGAATCGTTTTGAATGATTAAAATGAACTGATTCGCCAAAATGATTCGGACTAATCTATGGCTGTTCCTTTAAGTGACTCTTAGAAGAAATGGAAAAAAACCTGTTACATTTAGGAAGTTGCAAGCAGAACTGTAAGTAGAATATATGTACACATCATACACAAACTTTACAAATCAGTCTGTCTCTGAATTAAACTTTATTATGATTGTAATAAAACAGCGAACAGCCCAAAATCAAGATACATCTACCTTAAGTGATTCACTCAGTTCTCTTTTCCTGTAATCTGATTCATCTGGCTGTCCACTGAAAGACTGAATCACGCTTGGCATGAAATTCAGTTCATTTCCACACTGGTCAGGCGTGATCAAGAGGGTCTTTCCACTTGGGTACGTTTCTTTGGCGACGCTGACCTAGCAGAGGATTTTGAGATGCTTTTGCTCGGCTGACTTTCAGTTGTCAACCGCAGTTGAGTAATACCTAAATAAACACAGAACTGCGCTGCGCTCCGCAGTTTTATCAGCGGATGCAAACAAACCACGGCGCTGGGACTCATTGGGGTTTTCAGGCCTCGTCGATGTTCACACGTGTGGGTTATAATTCATAAAACCTGTGCGAGAAGGGCCTGGTCTGTAAAAACACCGCAAGGAAGCGGAGAACTGTCATTATTGAAAAACCACAAGACAGAGCATTACATTTACTCACTAGATGAAAACCCAGATCTGACAAAGACTAATTAAGATATTTTATTGCGTATCAGTTGCATGTAGTATTTAAATATACAGTATATAATATACAGTACCTATACCGTGAACACATATGCAAAAAACATACATATAATTTAGAAAGAGTATTATCTTTAGTATATAGGTACTGTATATTATATATATAGTATTATTTTTAGTATATATGTTTACAGTATAAGTACTGTACAGAGTTAAATCCAAAAGTGTGTTGTTTTAGAGTCCCTCTATTACCGATTTTGCTTCGTCTTGTGACAGACTGCGACTGCGGTCAGGGGACTTTACACCAGTCCTCCTTCCAGTTTTGTGTTTTCCTAGTTTTATTTGTTTTGGCACAAACGTGTCCGTCTCAGAGAAAACAGGAGCGTAGTACTTTCCCACCCACAGCGGTCTGCGCATCACGGTGAATCAGTCCCATTCTCATTTACAGAGACACATCACACTCACATTAAAGGCACAGAGCGTCTGCGAAGTACCGACATGCCTCTCTGCTTCATGTTTTTGTCATTAGTACCAGACGTGCATGCAGGGCGTACCTGGAGTGCAGGGCAGGGATGGGAACCCGGGGATAAACGGCATTCCAGGGACCCCGGGGATCCCCGGGAGAGACGGACTTAAGGGCGAGAAGGGAGAGTGTGTGAGCGAGAGGTTTGAGGATCCCTGGAAACCCAACATCAAACAGTGCGCCTGGAACTCTTTAAACTACGGCATTGATCTGGGAAAGATAGCCGTAAGTATCCTGCTCATCACGAAAGAGCCCGAAACTCCTAATCCTGTCCTTACGGAGATACGGAGGTATAAAATAGCCTGGTCTTCAGCCATTAATGGCATGTAACTAATCAGTCAGCAGGAAATGACATCACAAGAACACACACAGTCCAGAAACCAATCAAAGCGCTATTAAAGCATCAATCAGAAGAGGCTAAGATTATGTAATTGGATTATTTTACATATGACTTTTTGTCCTGTTTTTATTATTCACACAGGACCAATAAACGATTCAGAATTCGATTCTCCCTCATTTTAAAATGTTTCATTAGCTTTTCTTTGCACGAATGGAATATATTTCCTTTCTCTTTGTATTTTTTATATCAATATGGTACAACATTATCTTCTTTAAATCGATGTTTGATAAAAAAAAAAAATCTAAATCTAGTCCGGTTTTATATGACCTACAATATGTAATTTACCAAACATTTTTAGCATGTCATTTATTGAAGAAAATAAATAATGTGATAAATAATCTCACCATCACGGAGCTTCCAACAACTCTTTATTAAACCTTTATTAAACCTTTATTAAAAAATACAGTTAAAATAAATATTAACCGTCACTCACATTTTTGAACATTAAGGTGCACTAACTTAATTGTTTTGTAATTCATGAACAAAAACATTTTGTAATGTGATTGCGATTTACAATTTCCATGCTAATGCAATTTCTGGTTTTAAAATGGGTTTCAAAGGATGAATTTTAAGATTTTAAGTTTCCAATTGACGCATCATTTCTGATTTCTAAGTCATGAAAAGGAAGGCTTCCTGCACACAGACAGATACAGGTACAGGAACCTTTGTGTTCTGGTATGGTTTAAAATTACATCCTGATATTTTTCCACAGCATTTCACTAATGTTCACCTGAACTGAGTTCATTTCTGAGTGAAAAAGTGCGCTTGCGTGAGGTGAAGCATTAAGCTTTGTGAGCATTTTGCTAACCATTTTTAAACACAAAGCACAGAAGCGGCCCGTGTTTATCTAATATTCAACGTAAAACGCGACAAGAAACCATTTAAGATACTATAAACTAAAGTTAAATCGTCTTATTTTTTGCTAATCGGTTATTAGAGCCAACTCGGAGAAGGAAACCGATTGCCTTCAGTAAAGTTACATAAAAGGCCGTGAAAGATGAGTTGTGAAGATGTTTAATGTCCTCAACAATCTCTGTAGGGCATCTTTAATGCATCTTGATCACAGACCCTCATTTGAAATATTTAACCAAAATAACATTGACCTAATAGGATAGTAGAACCAGAAGTGCTCTGTAGACATTCATATACGTCACTTCTTGCCGTTGGACTGATTCTTCTAGTGGTTTCTGATTCACAGGAGTGCACGTTCACCAAGCAGCGGTCGGACAGCGCTCTGCGCGTGCTCTTCAGCGGCTCTCTCAGGCTCAAGTGTAAGACGGCCTGCTGCCAGCGCTGGTACTTCACCTTCAACGGGGCTGAATGCACCGGACCGCTGCCCATAGAGTCCATCATTTACCTGGACCAGGGCAGCCCTGAACTCAACTCCACCATCAACATGCACAGGACCTCCACAGGTACCCTTCACAAACCAGTCCTTCTCATCCTTCACTCATTACATATACAAGATTGCAACTAGAAAACAAAAAGCATCCGTAGTCAAAATAAGATAAACACTAAACCGATATTTTAAAATGTGTCTGTGCATTAGATATTTTGTTAATGCTGGCAACATAAATAATAAAAAGACTTCAAATTTCTCACTTTGATGTTACATTTACGTTATATGCATTTAACTGATCTGATCTCATAGCCTATATATATATATGTATTCATTCATTCCCAAAGTGTGATGTTATAAAAAGACTTTTAATCATAACGCTTGTTTATGGCTGCATGTGTGAATCACACACTCTGCAATTATGCTCCTATCTATGGCTTTGTGGTTTTCTTTGTGGTACACAGTAAACATCAATTGGACTCACATCATATATATTCCAATAAATTATACATTACACATTCACTTACGTCA
This sequence comes from Puntigrus tetrazona, assembly GCF_018831695.1. Classification (NCBI taxonomy): domain Eukaryota; kingdom Metazoa; phylum Chordata; class Actinopteri; order Cypriniformes; family Cyprinidae; genus Puntigrus; species Puntigrus tetrazona. Next base: position 4,213,308 of record NC_056717.1, on the reverse strand, counting down.
CACAAAAACGTGTGTGTACTTATTTTCAACTTTTTTCATTCTGTCATGAGCAAGACTTTCTTGCGATCAGAAACGTTTAAAAACACCACTTTGTCTGAAATACCATTCTTTCACAATCACACTCCACTGTTGTATACGTAAGACTTACACGCTGTATTTTTTGCGAGCAGAGATGGTCTTTTACGCAGATATCTTTGTCACGTGGATTCCTGTGAGTGCTCTTTTGTGTGGTTGAATGCAGCTTTCATAAGCATCTATGCTGCAATTACAGAGAGACCAGAGGAATTTGAGAGCTCTGTGTGGTTTCTCACCAGCTCACATCCCAGCATTCACTCTGCACTTACTCATGACCAACACATCAGCACTGCTCCACTCAGTCCTATCTAGAGGACGGGGACCGCACCATGCACAAATATAAAGAATAGCACAAATCATTTGTGCAACTTTTCCAAAATAAAAAAAACTTTGTCCAGTCCCCATTTAAAATAGTTTAGGATGGACAGACAGAACGACAGATGACAGATAGATAGATAAATAGACAGACAGATGATAGGCAACTAAGATAGATATATGATAGCCAACTAGATAAAGATAGATAGATAGATAGATAGATAGATAGATAGATAGATAGATAGATTGCCGATAGCCAACTATAGAGAGAGAGAGAGAGAGAGAAAGAGAGAGAGATAGAAGATAACCAGCTATAGATAGATAACAGCTAGATAGATAGAGATAGATGGCAAACTAGAGATATAGTTAGATAGATGATAACCAGCTACATATAGATAGATAGATAGATAGATAGATAGATAGACAGACAGATAGATAGACAGACAGACAGACAGATAGATAAATAGATAGATAGATAGATAGATAGATGATAGCCAACTATAGAGAGAGAGAGAGAGATAGATAGAAGATTACCAGCTGTAGATAGATAAATAACAGCTAGATAGATATAGATGGCAAACTAGAGATATAGTTAGATAGATGATAACCAGCTACATATAGATAGATAGATAGATAGATAGCAAACTTGAGATAGATATAGAGTTAGATAGATATATGATAACCAGCTAGATATAGATAACCAACTACATATAGATAGATAGATGAAAACCATCTATAGACAGATAGACGATAGCCAGCTATAGATTATTTTAATGACAGCACACTAATCACACATACCGTGTATGAGAGTGTGCAGTACCTCTGACTGTGTGTGTGTGTGTGTGTGTGTGTGTGTGTCAGTGGAGGGGCTCTGTGACGGGATCCAGGCCGGGCTGGTGGATGTTGGGATCTGGGTGGGCACATGTGCTGATTATCCTCGAGGAGACGCATCGACCGGCTGGAACTCTGTCTCCCGGGTGATCATCGAGGAGCTTCCCAAATGAGCTTCAGCACGGTCTTCATCACCATGGCAATAGCGCTCCTGTCTCAGAGAGGACCTTCCTCACAGACACGGGACACATTAAAGCTAATAGAGTGGCTCTGAGTCTGTGCAGCTCTCATGTTGTGTCAGATTATTATTCTCATTGTGAAAGCTGAGGATCATAAAAGTACAGTGAATTACAAAATAGAAGCACCGTGTTTGTACTACGGCTTTTTGGACACTACCGTAATCATATTTTTGAGGAAAGAAAAGTAGCTTGTACGATACGAGGATACGAGGTCATCCCTGTATAACGCTACCGCCATTTTAAGGAGAGTCCAACAAAGACGCTGTATTTATTTAGTGGCTCTTCATTTTGTGCCTTGATGACTAAAACTCATATTTCTGTATCGATTGTTTTGCTTTTTTTTATTACCTATAACGATGAAGAAAAGTCAGGTCCAGTTTCACCTCACGAATAAAAATGTACTGTGAAAACAATTCTCATTTTCTTTACTGATATATATATATATATATATATATATATATATATATATATATATATATATATATATATATATATATAATATATATTTAAATGTTGTTTAAATTCTAACTGTAAAAAAAGTGTACCATTTAAACCAAAGCCTCGGCAATTAGCTTAAAAAGCTGGTAAAAAAGCCAGAAGTACCAGCTTCATAAAACGGGGTGTAGATGGAAAAGTGTGTGTGAGGCTCGGAACGTCTCACACACTTCTGCTGTGGTCCTGAAGTAGTTTCACAGCTGCTGCCGGCTCTTCAATATCAGGAGAAATCAGGCTAAGACACGCTGGCCCTTACAAATATATAGTCAGAACTCATATGCTTAGCAAAAATGACTGTGTAGGTTAAAAGAAGCGCATTTAAGAGTACTTATTAATTGCATGTTATCTAAATGAAAATATAGTTTATTATTAAGAATAATATATTATTAAACGCAATTGGCTGAACATTAAAGAGGCAATTCAACACACACTGTTAGTAGACTATGTGTACGTAGACTGAAGTACATATTTATATTATTATTATTATTTTAAATATGGTTAGACTGTACCACCAAATGTACTGACAAGCATTTATGATGAACTTAAATAGACCTTAATGCCATTTCTACTAATACGTGTATGTTATATATTTAATATTTAATTTGTGTACTTACACATTTGCAATGATAGCAATATACCAACTTTAAACATTGTTATAAATTATAATCAAGTACTTCACAGGCGTTTTAGCAAGATGGTCAAAATAAGTGCACTACAACAAAAGACTATTAAAACGCGATTAAAAATGTATTTTAAAGTAATATTAATTTAATTACTACAAAGTGCATTTTCATTGAAATAATATGTGTTTACATAATGTGTGTTCTGTGTATATTTATTATGTGTATAAATACAAATACAGAATAGATTTGGAAAATATTTACACGTACATATTTCTGTTCATATATTTTATATTGTATATATTTCATATTTAAACAACTTATTTTCCTGAAAAAATAAATAAATAAAAAAATTTAAAATAAAAAAATTTATATATATATATAAAATATAATATATATATATATATATATATATATATATATATATATATATATTTATTAAATTATATTAGATATTATATCTTCTTCTACAAAGCACATTCAATACAATTAAGGGCAGAAAATCTCAGCGTAAACCGCGAGTGATTATTGTTCCTGACGCAGTGAAAAGTCTGAACCGCTTCATCGGGCTTCTGTCGATCATAATTAAAAACATACTCCATGTCGGTTACATGTATTTCTTTATTAGATGTGTAAAAATGGCTTCTACGTACAGCTGTTCTTTGTGCGTCACTGACAACAGCACACTGATATATTTACAAACACAACAGCATCTCAGTTAACTCTCTCTTCCAGGAGACGTCCTCTGCACACATCTGCTTAAAATCTGCTCCCGTGCCCCGCTGAAGTATCACTTTCTCCGGGCCTGTGCGCCATTATCCTGCAGCGTGACATCATTTCCTGAGCATGCCCAGCCGGCCGAGATCTGCTGAGTGGCTTCGCTCGCTCGCTCGCAGAGCTCAGCAAATATAGCAGCTGTTTGGTGAAAGTATCGTAAAAAAAGACAAACATCTGTGTTTGGTGAATACTGAGTTCGGTTGCATCGTCACGAGGATGGCTTGAATCCACTTTTCCGCCCACCGGACAACTTGAAATCCATTCAAACAGCTATATATATATATATAGTAGTTTCTTCTGTTGATTCAGTGCACACGCTAAATGCTAGTTTCGTCTGCATTTGTGTCCTGTCCAGAGTTAAACAGGAAATGTTTGGTATTCCTGCTCGTCTCTCACACACACACACTCTCACACACTCACTCACACACACACTCTCACACACTCTCACACACTCACACACACACACACTCACACACACACACACTCACACACACACACACACACACACACACACAGTCCTGGTAATATTGCGCTGAGTTGGTCCGTAGTCGTTTGTGGGGTTTGGTGTGAAGCTTTAGTGATACTCGCCCAAAAGTAAGCGCGACACATTTTCGAACACCAGAAAGGTGATGCAGCACGCTGGAATGACTCGCACCAGGTTTGGGACCATGCCTTTGTAAAAGCCCTCGACCCCCTCGTTGCTAGAGAGAGCCAAACACAAACACAGTCAGACGAGTCAACAGGTTCCAGAGCCTCTCCAGAGCTGCTAACGAAGGGGGCTAGGTTCAAGTACGGTTAAAGGTTATGCGTAATGAATAATCATGATGGATAATCAAGTGCTTTTTTTAAGTTTTATCTTTTTAAAGCATATTATCATTTTTAACAAAGAATACATATCTAAAAAACCTAAGAATGCATATTATTATAACAAAAACTCAAAATTTTACCAATAGTAATAGTGGGGAGAAAATATATATATATATATATATATATATATTTTTTTTTACACCTTATTACATTATCATATTATTATATACATTTCTAAGAATGCATATAATTATATTATTATTATTATTATTATTATTATATACCAAAAACTAAATATTACCAAAAGCCAAATGAAGGTGAAGTGAAAAAAAAATATATATATATATATATATATATATATATATATATATATATATATATATACTTTTTTAAACCATATTACATTACCATATTATTATATACATTTCTAAGAACTATGAATGCATATATTTTACACAGGATTTGTGAAGGTTTTTCTTGTAAATTGTCTTTTTGTTCAGTCTTTGTTTGCGCGTGTGCGTTTTTTCCATTATCAAATGATTCACCAAGGACACGTTTATTCCACACTCTACGAACACCAGAACTTGACCAGAAATGAACATCAAAGACATTTACAACGTCCCAAAAGAATTCCGTTTCAAGCAAACGGCGTTCCTCTGAAATTTCCGTGCGTAAATAAATGATAATAGCCCTTTCTGTACTTCTGATCGAAGAAATGCAGCGTTAAGAGCCCTGTCCCTTCTGAAAGGACTGAAGAGCGTACCTCCAGGTCCTCCGGATGACGTCCACGATGCCGCTGTAGTTGTTGTGCTGGTCCTGCAGGCGAGCGCGCACCACCTGGTACGGGTAGGTCACTGCTACCGCAAAGATTTTGGAAATGGCTGCCATGGCGATGTATTCCAACGGAGACTGAAGCGGAGACAGACGGGAAGGAGAGACTGACTCACAAAGATCCTTACCGGCTCCAGCGCACATAAAGCGCTCTTTCTAAAGGTCACGATATACAGGCCAATGCCACATAATCGCTGCCTTCACGGTACCTCATAAAGTGCTGAAATGTACATTTGGATGAGTTTATAATTCAAGACACCGTCTGAGAGCGCGTGAGCTTTATTAAATAATATTATTCCACAAAGGCTGAAGTTTAAAGGGACAGGTACCCCATGATTTACTCACCCTCGGGCCAGCCTGGGTGCATACGACTCTTCTTTCAGACAAACAATCAGAGTTAGTGATTTTAAAGCGCCCCTATTATGGATTTGTGTAAATGATATTGTAAGCGAACGAAAACATCCCGCAGAGTTTTAAATACGAAAGTGCAACGTGTGTAAAGTTAATGAAAAGTTACGGGCTTGGGAAGTCCCAAGCCGTTCGATGTTGACGTCTACATGAAATATTATATTAATACTTATTGCCGCCCACCTATTTAGGAGCGCTAAGACAGCAGTTTCCGCGGTAGCGCTGTCTTTAACGCCGATTCATCGGACGTTACCGACGCGGTCGATGAAAATGAGAATGGACCAATCACAGCAGATCAGGGTCACTCTAAGGAGGGGTTTGGAAAAATGCAACGCTGAGCGAGTCGTTTAGGAGTTCTAGAGCAAATAAGGCAAAAATAAATGCGTATCATAAGACAATTAAATGTTTTTTGAGCTTGCATGCGTGGCAACCTGTTGTTGATTCCCAAAAAACTAAAATACGAACCTTTCATTACCCATAACGGCACTTTAAAATAAGTTCAGCTCAAGTTTCAGACGGCAGAGAGTGTTTGGAATTCAGTCATTTATTTTTTCCCGGTCTCTTTATACTGTCTGACGTTCATATTTAGCTCATCACAAGCATCACAGTTTTTGTTTAGGAGCTCCCTCTGATATTCAGGTTGTATTTTTGATGGAAAATGATCGTTCTTTCAAAAAGCGATGTATAATGTGCCTACAAATAAGCGGATACCGACGCGACTGACGGTAAATCACACTTATAGCTATGTTTTTGCTTCCTCACCAGCAGCGATTCAGACGGCATCTTCTTGTATTTGTTCTGCTCTCTTTTCAGCCCCTCGTAGGTCATGAACTGCAAAGCAGCATGGGAAGTCCCCACCAGCCCGGGCACGAAACCCTGCAGCGGCAGAACAACAAAATGAGGCTCGCAAAACCACGATCACACAGTCAGACTAAAACAGACCTCAGACTAAAAACAACGTCATGGTGTTCAGCTAGACTGGACTAGAATCAACTTCAGTACGTAATCATTTTAGCACACTCTGGCGTGACTCACACAGTGTTTAGCCCATACCTGCATTTAGGCCTAGCCCGGAAGAGCAGGATCTAAACATAAAACAATCACACCCTCTTGTGGCCCTCAAGAACACTACAAGGTTACAGAGCAAAAGCTGAATCTGCACACTATTTAAAGTCAACGTGAAATGCTCTTCATTTTACATCGTAATGTAAGGCGTATGGGGGTAAACATGATATTCAGTGAGGACGGGTTATTAAGTTATGACTGATTTAGATTACTAAAGACAAACTTGCACAGATGACCCCTGGGGAAAAGATTCTAATCCTAAAAGTGTATTTTTAAAAACTGATAATATTGATGATGAAATTAAGAGAGAACGCGCTAACGTCAAATTAAAAAAAGTTTTACTTCAAAGTACATTTTGAATCCTATTTAAATAATGTTTTGTCACGTTAACTTGATTGCAAGCGGAGGGGGTTAATTGACGTTACATTTAAAGTAACGTATTTATGTTATGTTTATATTTATCATTACTTCTGTGTCGTTATACGTGTACATGTACGTTTCACCAGAAAGTGAATATTAAAGTATATTTTAGTAAAGTATATTTTAGTTCATCGTAAATGCTTGTCAGTACATTTAATAGTACATTTTAACCATATTTCAGAAATAACAGAAGTATGAATTATAAAATTATACATAAAGATCAGTGCTGAAAGTAAAATAAAAGTTTTTGTTTACATAATAAATGTGTGTACAGTGTTTATTACTTATATATATACACACACATATACATATATATATATACACATATATATATATATATATATATATATATATATATATATACACATTATATATATATATATATATATATATATATATATATAAAAAGATAATATATATAAATATATATATTGACATTTTTCTAAATATGAACTATACACACACAACACATTAATATTATGTAAAGAATATTTTGGATGCTATTAATCATGATTAATACTTTTACATATTTATTGGGTTACATTTTCTATTTTTTACATTTTGTTATTTTTCATTTAATTGTAAATAACACGCATTTAATAAAACAATAAATGACGTTCGTTGTAGTGACGTTCATGTATATATATCTTTTTAAGTACGCTTCTTTTGCACAAAAGGGAATTGTGTACAAAACATGTACTTGGGACAGACGTTTCATTTCATGTTGACTTTAATCTTGAGATTAGCACGCATGAAAGCTCTAGGACACCTGCAACAGATCTCAGGTTAGTTTAAAATCTGTAGATGTACCCTGTAGAGTCCCGGGATACCCTCGTGACGGTATATTTTCACGAGGGCGTCCATCATTCCCTTGTACTGCTTCCGTGAAGGGTCTGCATTGTACTGCAGCACCAGCCGGGTCTTTGTCACCCAGACTGGGTTGGTGAGGCAAAGCGTCAGCATGCCTGGAAACATGAACAGGGGACCTTCACACCAACATTTAACTGCTCTGTCTGAGATCTTACAGCGTTTTACACGGAAAACACAGCAATATTCACGGCTGCATCCAAAAGCGCTGGGGTTGAGACAGTGTTCATTTTCTATCAGCGATCATTGCACTGCACTGATTTTGTCGGACTGTTTTCTTCCTCGTTATCCTTTTGGCGATTAATCGAAAGCAAAAAGCAGCTCGTTTCACTTCCTAAGCCGATAAACAGTCTCGTTTCTTCTCTATTTTTTGGCCAAATCGGCCACATAGAAAGCCGTTTCGAAGCTGGTCATTCCTGTTATGCAACGCACTTTCACATCCCCATCGTACGTGTATCGATGCGCGTTAGTTTGACTTTACTTTGGTTGCAGCGTTGCCATGGAAACCGCTACTGCTTCTTCAAAAGCGGCACTTAGCGGCTAAAATTAATATTAAAAAAAAAGATCGGCAATGAGATTTTGTTGTTTTGAAGTAAGTTTGAATTTATTAATTCAAAAAGAATTCGAAATGTTATTATCGTTTTCTATGTGAATTTAAAATGTAATGCATCGTGAGTCGATTTCGTGCACGTTGAAAACGGTTTGCAGAGTGCATTCGTTTCTTTAAGAAACGGAAAACTCAAAAGAACTGCATTTAAACAGAAACGTTTCGTGACATTGTACACATTCATTTGAACACGTTCTTGCTTAACAAAAGCATTCGCCGTTTAATTTCTTTTAAAAAGAAACCGTAAGGGTCACCGTCATTATCGGAGGGGAAAGCAACGACCCGAATCATGTTTTACGGTGTTATTTCTATTCAAAAATCACCAACAACATCAAAATAAACTAAAATGTAACTTATGTAACTTCCCTTATCACGGCGCAAATAATCCAGTCTCGGCCTGCTCTACTCAGTCTGGCCCGTCACGTTACATTTAATGCGGCGCAACCTAAAGTTCGTGCGTAACAGGAAGGATCCAGCAGAAGAACCCAGCGCCTGACCCTCCAGTTGCTCCCGATTTAGCCGTGTTTAGCCGGTGGCTCTTTCTCAGACTGACCTGCCTCGGCTGCAGACACCAGGTGTTCGGCGGCGCTCAGCTCTGTTTGCCGTCCCTCCTGCGTGTACGCTTTAATAGCATTATAACTGCGGGAAGAAGAGGAAGAAAGAGACGCGTTACGCTCCCCAGAGCCACACACACACACACACACACACACACACAGACCGGCCTCATTGAATCACCACACGATTTCGGGGAGGGTACAAACACATCAATTATGTCCTCATTTACTCACTTTCAACAACTTTTTATTTGTGGGTCGTGTAAAGCTCGCCGGATGAGCTAAATCTCTCCAGATTTACTGTTATGGTCAGATCTTCACCCGATTTCCCTCTCGTTTAATCTCTTTTTTCCACAGCACGGCTGATTCTATAAACACAATACTAGGACGATACGTTCTTCTCGACCTTACAGCCTGCTTTTTTTGAAGGACAAAGGCCAAATCAACAGGGATCCGTGACTTATATTTGAGCGTTGGCACCCGTGTAAAGTTGCACACACACACACACACACACACACACTTTGTTTGCCAGGGATCCTGATCTGAAATGAGGTCAGATGACTTCGTGGAGTATCTTCATAACTCATGAAGTATCAACTGACTGAGCACTGTTGGCAGCTTCTTTTTGGCCTGTGAACTCAAGAACTCCCCATATTATTATTTTTGTTATTTTAATTAATTCGTTTATTTGTATTTCTTTTGGATATATTCATTTATTTTTAGGATACATATTTTCTGCTCACCCAAAGCTGCATTTCTTTCATTAAAAATAAAGTAGGATATATTGTAAAATATTACTGCAATTTAAAAACAACACCGGTCAAAAGTTTGCGTCAAAATACGTATTCTATATTTCTAAGTCATTGTATATTATTTTGATAGGTTAATTTATACACAAATAGATTACTAATATATTTTAAAATGTAATTGATCCCTGAGATCAAAACTGAATTTTGGAAAATGACACATTCATTTACTGACACTTTTGATTAATTTAATGTAGCCTTGCTAAATAAGAGTATTTTCCTAGTAAATTAAAAAAATAAATAAATAAAATAAAATTATATATATTTTATTCTTTTTAATTTATATATCTATATATATATATATATATATATATATATATATATATATATATATATATATATATATATATATATAGAGACCCAAACTTTTGATCAATCCTGTATAATCAATGTTGGGGAGTAACTAGTTATATAACACATATTTAATTACAATAAAAGACTTTATTTAAATTAAAAGTCACTGTAATCCGTTACAGTTAAGGAGGAAAAATGTAATTAAATTATATTTCAATTAAGTCATTTAGCAGACACTCAGCAGCTTAATAAAATATTAAATTACAATTAATTATAAAAAGAATTTAAATTACAAAGGTGCGTGACATCTGAATATTTGCTGTAAAAAGTTAGGATGCGTTGAATAATATGAATTTGTTTCATTTGATTGACCGCTCTAAAATACGACACACTAGAGTTCAGCAAAGCTTTGCAAACAGCCGTTTCTTTTGATTTTAAAATCTGTATTTAACCTCAGAACGACATCAAAATAAAAAGAGAATTTTATAGAATTTTATGTTTAATCTTAATTCAAGTGAAGAAAGCCTGACTGTAATCAGTGTCGAGCACTACTGGAAATTGAACACCGCCTGCTTTAAATGTAACCGTTACATTACTTTAAGTAACTGAAATCGTTACAATACTTTTTAAATATGCATTTTAAAATACCTGCAGCCTTCCCAACCCTGAATACAGTGAAGTTGTGTTTAGAAACAGGAAATTCCACTGTGCTTCCCTTTTCAACACGACTGGCTACTCACAAGAGGAAGTACAGGCCCCACGATGCCCCGGCCCCCCAGATGTTGGGGGTCACACCCTGATAGAGACCTCTAATCCCTTCCAGCTTCCAGATAGTCTTCATGCAGTGCACCATGCCGTCGTACTGGGGTCGCATTTTCAGACCATCACTCACTGGAAAGAGTAAGAAACGGAGGGGAAAACAACACACTCCCACTTCTGCTTCGAAATAATCTAAAAATCTCCTTACAAAACGCCAGTGCAAAGGTACAGCTAGCGGGTGATCCGTAGTGTGTGTTTTTCTAGTTCGCTATCAAGCGAAACGTTGAACTGTGATTAATCGCATCTGAAATAAAAGGTTTTGTTTACATAACATGCATAATATAACATTTATTATGCACAGATAAGCCCGCTTAAGGTTTTGAACCCATATTTATATATAATCTAAATTTTAACGAAACAAAAACGTTTAATTCGGATGCGATTAATCGTTTGACAGCATTACAAAACCTAGAGAGCATGACACAGTTTTTCAGATTGTGAAACTGGATACACACAGTATTTATTTCTCTGCTGCTTGCATAGATCACTTTTAAGATCATTTCAAGATTTCTAATAATCTAATTTATTTATTAATTTATTTTTATTTATATTTATTCACATATTATATATATATATATATATATATATATATATATATATATATATTTATTTATTTATTTTTATTTTATTATTATTTTTTTAAATATGCAATGGGTTATCGTGTAAAAGGGCTGCCTGAGCAGTATTTTTGGGCCTATATGCACTCCATATACACTCTCTGCAGTATTATATAAGATAAACATGTAGCCTACTTACCTGCGAACCTGATTTTGATCAGATCCAGGGGGTGTAACACCATCGTGGAAATAACCCCCCCACTAAGTCCAGCGGCAAGATTTTCATATTTGATGTGTTTGGCGAGTCGCACGAGGCTCGCGGTGAGGGAAAACGACGAGCCAGGGGAGTCTGCGGCGACCGCAGCGTGTCTCTGCCTGGAAACGGTAGCGGTCATGTTTGTTTACGTGCTGGAGACGGACTCCCTGAGCGGCGACGAGAGGCGGCGCGAGGCGCTTCGGCAAGGCAGGCGGCGGCGCGCGAACCCCGTTTAAAATATATACATCTAAACGTTAAGTAATCAGTGCCCCTGTTAGATGCAGCAGCCACCGCTGGGCCATTCTTTAGCGCGACTCCTCGTCTGACCTCCGCTTCTCTCCGAGGCTGGAGAAGAAGGTAAATAACGGTGCGTGGTGACGCGGCTCGGTGGGCGGGGCGACGTGCGTCGCAGCAGCCAATCCCCATCGCCTGTGTCGTGACGTCACTGGGAGATCATCCTCTGCGCAGGCTTCAGAAATCTGTGCGCGGTGTGAGCTGAGAGAGAGCGAGAGAGAGAGAGAGAAAGAGAGTGTTTTGAGCTGAGAGAGAGAGAAGAGAGAGAGAGAGAGAGAGAGAGAGAGAGAGAGAGAGGAGAGAGAGAGAGAGAGAGAGAGAGAGAGAGAGAGAGAGAGAGAGAGAGAGAGAGAGAGAGGAGAGAGAGAGAGAGAGAGAGAGAGAGAGAGAGAGAGAGAGAGAGAGAGAGAGAGAGAGAGAGAGAGAGAGAGAGAGAGAGAGAGAGAGAGAGAGAGAGAGAGAGAGAGAGAGAGAGAGAGAGAGAGAGAGACAGAGAGAGAGAGAGAGAGAGAGAGAGAGAGAGAGAGAGAGAGAGAGAGAGAGAGAGAGAGAGAGAGAGAGAGAGAGAGAGAGAGAGAGAGAGAGAGAGAGAGAGAGAGAGAGAGAGAGAGAGAGAGAGAGAGAGAGAGAGAGAGAGAGAGAGAGAGAGAGAGAGAGAGAGAGAGAGAGAGAGAGAGAGAGAGAGAGAGAGAGAGAGAGAGAGAGAGAGAGAGAGAGAGAGAGAGAGAGAGAGAGATAGAGAGAGAGAGAGAGAGAGACAGAGAGAGAGAGAGAGAGAGAGAGAGAGAGAGAGAGAGAGAGAGAGAGAGAGAGAGAGAGAGAGAGAGAGAGAGAGAGAGAGAGAGAGAGAGAGAGAGAGAGAGAGAGAGAGAGACAGAGAGAGAGAGAGAGAGCTATATTTGACGACGTCTTATCACACTATATTTACTGTAATCTGCTATTTATATATTTAAAGTAAATGTGCTATTTTGAGCTATATTCTAATACTACGCCTTATACTCCTGGTAGTCGAAAAGACTGAATGAATGATTGCTTTTGAAGGAAGGAAAGAATCAATGAATGAATTTTCTCTTTCAAACTACTTCAGAAGGCGTTTATTATTTTATAGGCTACAGCAATCAGAAAGAAGAAGAAAACACAAGACACATCGGATATTGTATTTATATATTTACATTTTGTATACAATTTATAGGCTGACCTAAAGGGTCAGTGTTTTAAACGAGGCTATTATTGTTGTTATAGCAGTAGCACATAAGTTGCGACTTACTATGAATTTAAATTGAAAACCAAACATTTTCTTCCATGAATGAGACAAAGCTAATATGCGACAGGATCCATCGTTCATCTCTGTATACAGCTCATGAAGTGTTATAAGAAGGCCCTGAGCTAAGAGATGTCATCTAGACAATAGGTGAGACCAAACGTTTTTATCATTTCTTTTAAAATGTTTGGATAAAACTATACAAGCATTTCATATATGACATAACACCTGCTCCAGAGATGATGGATGTCGGTCCATTATTACATAAAATATTATGAATGGATATTATTGACTTCTGTATCTGGTGTTAAAGACATCATAATGACACCATTGTTTTTAATAATTTTAACCTGAAAGGTTAAATTGGTCTGTAAGATTTCTTTATGTTTTAGAAAGTCCCAAATTCCGCAGTCACCCATCAAAAGAGATTCTTTGTGAATAATTAATAATGAATCAATACGGTTTTAAATAACCGTTTTCTGTTTCAATTCTGCTAATGCAACTTATTAATGTCTTCGGTGTCACATGATTCGTCGGGAATCATTCCAATATGCTGACTTTTGACAAAAAAACCGAGTTCTTGCTGACTGAAAGGATTAGGTTCGTGGGGTAGATGCCTTTCACGTCCGCCAAAAAACTGCGTAATTACGCTGTAACAAGCACGCCTTGCAATAAAGCGCCACCCATCTCCCTACTACATTAATTGAAGCAGCTGCTCTACTTATTGCATATCGAACGAGGTAACTTGTAATCTGTAACCTATTACATCTCCGAAGTCCTTCCCGGCGCTCGCCTCCCGTCAATGAACGCGGAGGGCGGGGGCAGCGGAAGTGCGACCGACCATCTGATCTTTGTCCTACGTAAGACCGTCGCTCCGCCTCGCTCTCCTATCGGACCGTTTCCCTACCGCATCCATTTTTGTGCATTCAAGAAATCTCTTGGAGTTGGCGGCAGCGGCGGGAGGGCATCTCGGAGAAGGCGGCGGAAGCGAGGACGCCGACAACCGCAGCCAGGGATCGCGGCAGCAGCGGCAGAAGAAGCAGCAGCAGCAGCAGCAGCAGCCATGGGTTAGACTGCGTTCACCATGATTGCGAAATAAAAGGCAAGCGCCCGTTTTATCTCCACACACGCACGCACGCACGCACGCGCGCGCGCGCGCACGCACGCACATTGAAGCCTGGGATGCCCTCGGCTCCCGGAAACGCGAGGAGCCCGAGGGTTTTCTCGCACCTTATTATCAGAAGATGCTCGTTTTTATCAGGCGGCGTGACACGCTACTTTGTGTACACGCGGTTTCCCGCGCTGTCGCCGGGATGCGTATTGATCCTAGCTAGTAATGCACCACTAAATCTACCAATGCGGGGCGCGAAGGTGTCAGAGACGAGCTAACGTGTTACTATTATGAAAGCCTGACTAGTTGCCCGTCGTAACACACGCAGGTGAGGCCGGCACGCTCAACGCGTCGCATGAACACAACATTGACCGCACGTGCGGGATGCACAGAGATGTGTTTAACGTTCGCGCATCGCTCTCTCGGCAGCATTCACGCCTGAAGATGTCAGCTCCGGGGGCCCCTGCGGCTCCCGCTCCGCCGGACCTGAGCCACCTCACCGAGGAGGAGAGGAGCATCATCCTGTCGGTCATGGAGCGGCAGAAGAAAGAGGAGGAGAAAGAGCAGTCCATGCTGAAGTAAGCTCGCGTCCTGCGCCCTTACTAGGGGGCGAGGGCTGCACTAAACGCGCTCCCTGTCATTTTCAGCGTGACCGTCTCCTGAAATTTAATACGTCTGCTTACGTCGACTGTCAATATTAGGCTATTGTTGAGACGAGCGCGGACAAAGCAGAAGGGCTGGCCGTCGGAGGGGTCAATGTCACGCGTCTGGCGGCTTTCCGTCGCTCGCGTGCCGCGTGTGGATGTAGTATTTCGCCTCTGGTGGGCTGGGTTAGCTGCGGGCGCCATCTTCGCTAAAAATCCCATCAGCCGCCGTTCATACCGGAGATTACTACGCGTTCGAATGCGTGCTGGCGAATAGGTCAGGCGTTAAACATTAACGCGACGCCCGGCGCGGCGATGTTTGAGCGATTGCGGTTGCCATGGATCCCGGCGAGGTGTTTTCAGCACCACGGCGCTGTCCGCTGCGGACAAGCGTGTGTGTGTGTGTGTGTGTGTGTGTGTGACTCCGCGCTGCTCATTGACAGATCGGCCTGCCTGTGTGTGTGTGTGTGTGTGTGTGTGTGTGTGCTTGTTTATGCTACATTATGGGCACCAAATGTCCCAACGAGGACAGTAAAACCTGCAATCTTAAAATGAAATAAGAATAGTCAATGCAAACAGGTTTTTTGTATGGATAGGTTTAGGTAATAGAAGTCTATGGAAAGTCCCCACAAATCACAGAAGCAAACGTGCGCTGGTGTGTGTGTTTGATAGGCCTTATTAATTGCAAGGGTGCACCTGTTTTACTTGTGTGTGCAGAGGTAGATGATACCAAGCAGTGAAAGTGTCCTGCAGTGTGTGTGAGGTGAAACACTTCCTCCAAGTCTGTCTGAAAAGCACTGTCTCAGTAATTTATCTGAAAAAAAAAAAAAAAAAAAAAAAAAAAAAAAAATATATATATATATATATATATATATATATATATATATATATATATATATATATATATATATATACTGTATATGCTGTACAGTGGTGGCCAAAATTATTAGAACACTATTATTTTCCCCATTAAAACTGGTTTTCTGTTTTTTCATCAGTAGGAAATATTAGTTTATGTTTCCCAGCATCAATTTTGCCATTAACTGTAATAAAGCCGAGAGATTTTTGCGTGGGAGCAGCCAGTGCTCCACACAGAGATCCGGTCCGATCCTCGTCAGTCTGTCGGGAAAGACGCGAAGAAACCCACCAAACTGAGACAGACTCAGCTAACCTCTCCAAGACGCCTCAAGAAGCCTGTGCAAAGCTACAGTGATGCGAAACATTTTAAGCGCTTAAAAATCCTGTAAAATGAAGTCGCATTATAGCATGAAACATTTTTTTAACTTTTTGCTGCTGTTTTGTAGTTTAATACAAATGGTATTGCAAATGATATCTTATTATTAAATTATATACCTTTTTATGCCGTCAAACGATCCTGCACTGTTCTGCACTATTCAGGACCGATTTCTTTTTATATTTATATCATATTTAATTATATCATTCAAACCCGGTTATGGCAACGTAATAATGAAGATTGCTTACATCACTGCATAGCTTCTAATCAAACGCAAGCGCTTGTATTTTTGACTAAAGACACTTGTTGATTCAAAGCGCTGCTGTTTTAGCTAACGCCAAATCCCAGCTGGCGTTTGAGCGTGAACTGGGCGACATCGCTCTTTACCGTTTCATGCCTGCTTTCACTGCAAGCGATGGCTGAGAACTGAGTCTGTGAAGCGCGCTGTGGTTCCCGGAGATCTCAGGTGGTGGGCTTTGTGCGAGAGAGACGCTATTTACTGGGTGGCCCAGTTGGCTCCTCGTTTTTTCTCCGCGTAGACCATAGCATCCCTCAAAGAGAGAGCGAAGCTCGTTGATGAAAAGGGAAAATCTGGAGATCTTCATACAGAAAGTGGACTCTCATGCTTTTTGTGTGGTTTTGCAGCTTCTCACACTAGCGGAGTAGCCACATGAAGTGCTTTTAAAACCTATACAGAAAGGTTTCATCTGCAGATACGGCCTTGTTTGTGGATTCACCTTTGTAAGGTGATCTGACGAAGATACGTTTTTCGATAGCATTCAGAGGAAAAAAAAAAGGGAAAATCTGGAGATTTCTACAAAAGTTCTTCATGCTTTGTCTTTTTTCTATTTGTAAGAAAATGAGCATTTGCTATTTATTCACCTTTTTTAAGGTGTCTAATACTTTGATAGTTAATGTAGCCGTTCGTAGGCCTTCTCGCGTGCTGTTATACTATGATTATACATTCAGTGGCATAAAATGATCTTAAAATATCGCTTAAGGGTTATTTATGGGGGCAGAAAGTTGTTATCGTGACGGGCCTACATCTGACCGCTCAATCAAAGTTCAGCTTTCTGATAAGCCATATCGCTGATGTTCTCCATAACGCCAAACATGTCAAGTTATTGCTGAAATGCTAACTTTGTTCATTATGTCAAGGTTTATTATTTTTTTTTGAAAGTGTACTCGGCAAGGATGCATTAAACCAATCAAAAGTGACAGCGAATACATTCAGAACGCTGCAAAAGATTTGAATTTCAAATAAATGCTGTTTTTTTTTTATATATAATGCTGAAGGATCCTGAAAACGTATCACGGTTTGCACATAAATATAAAGTAATAATAATAATAGTGATAATAATAATAATAATAATAAAAATAATGCTTATAGAAGAGCAAATCAGCATATTTGAAGGCTGGAGTAATGATGCTGAAAATCTAGTAATATAAATAACAACAACAACAACAACAAAAAAGAGTTATTGTGCTTTTGGACACTTTTCAACCGCAAGTGAGATTTTCAAATATCGCACACTGCTATATTTACATTTACATTCATTCATTTAGCAGACACTTTTATCCAAAGCAGGATAAGAAATAGCTATCTTTTTACCCAAAAGCAGCAAATAAGTTCACAGTATGTAAAATGAAGTGCTGCCATTATATTGGATTAGAGTTTGGCTTAGGTTATTAATTATGCATAATTAATTGTTGTTTTAACAGTACATACATGTAACATATAAAAAAGGAGACCTTAAAAATCTCATCTGTAATCGGTGTCTTCGTTACACATTGCATGTACTTTCTATAGTAATAACAATAAGGTTTCTTAATCTCTGTATATGGCACAGTCACTCGCCTCAGGTGTCTCTCTGATCTGCATGGGCTGGTTCATCTGAAGGCTGTCTTGTTAGTTATTCGGTGTAGTTCACAAATCTGCAGTTAAGCATCATAGACTATTAACAGCCAAGACTTGCTGTTTTCTTGTGTATGTTAGTCCAAGCTCGGATTTAGGGTAGTTTTATAGCATTTGGAATTAAAACACACACTGAAACACCCGCCTTAAAGGGACAGTTCTTCTAAAAACTGAACAGTTTGTCACTGCAACGCAGTACAACCTACACAAAATAAAATAGTTTAAAGAATGCTGGTTGATAGCTGACAAGTTGATTTTTTTGAAGTCTATGGCTACCGCCAACTGTTCGGCTTTTAATTGCCTTCTTTAGTGCGAGAGTGAATAAATGGGTTGTAATGTTTTGGTGAACTGTCCCTTTAAGAAAGGCGCTTTCAAAGCATGAAGAGTTTATTCACAAAACTGTTAAGTATTTTTAACCGATAACTCACGTTACAGATAAAACCGATAATATAGAAATACATATATTTTTTGAAAATCATGTTTTTATCGTGTTAGCTATATTTTTATGAAGTTCTTGGAGATTAGTTGGAATGCACGATGAAAAATGATTTTTGAGTTATCGGTTTTGCAAATGAACTCTTCATATGCTTCGCATCCAAATGCTATAAAATTGTCAGAAAAGTCAAGCTTGAACTCATTAAAGCTGAACCGATACGTTCGGAGTGACATCTTTAACCGCAAGCTTTTCAAACTGGATCCTGCGCAGTAGCTTCGTAGCTCTTTTTCGCATTACATGGCTGAAATCGGCGGCCGGTGTTGAAATGTTTTTGGCAGAGCAGGCGCGCAAACGGTCATCCGAGGCGACGCGGGTGCTTTCCAGCAGATACGTCCCGCATCTCGTGGCTCGCTCAGCCGCTACTGGAGTGTTAAGTGCTCAGGAGTGATGATCTATGGAAAAACGGGCTTTTTATGAAGATTAGAGAG
>NC_056717.1:4181559-4194182 GCF_018831695.1 Puntigrus tetrazona | reverse complement strand
AGATAGAAGATAACCAGCTATAGATAGATAAATAACAGCTAGATAGATAGAGATAGATGGCAAACTAGAGATATAGTTAGATGAATAGATGATAACCAGCTAGATATAGATAGATATAGATAGATAGATAGATAGATAGATAGATAGATAGATAGATAGATAGATAGATTGACGATAGCAACTATAAAGAGAGAGAGAGAAGAGAGAGAGAGATAGAAGATAACCAGCTATAGATAGATAACAGCTAGATAGATAGAGATAGATGGCAAACTAGAGATATAGTTAGATAGATAGATGATAACCAGCTAGATATAGATAGATAGATAGATAGATAGATAGATAGATAGATAGATAGATAGATAGATAGATAGATAGATTGGCGATAGCAACTATAAAGAGAGAGAGAGAGAAGAGAGAGAGATAGAAGATAACCAGCTATAGATAGATAACAGCTAGATAGATAGAGATAGATGGCAAACTAGAAGATATAGTTAGATAGATAGATGATAACCAGCTAGATATAGATAGATAGATAGATAGATAGATAGATAGATAGATAGATAGATTGTGATAGCAACTATAAAGAGAGAGAGAAGAGAGAGAGATAGAAGATAACCAGCTATAGATAGATAACAGCTAGATAGATAGAGATAGATGGCAAACTAGAGATATAGTTAGATAGATAGATGATAACCAGCTAGATATAGATAGATAGATAGATAGATAGATAGATAGATAGATAGATAGATAGATAGATAGATAGATAGATAGATAGATAGATAGATTGACGATAGCAACTATAAGAGAGAGAGAGAGAAAGAGAGAGATAGAAGATAACCAGCTATAGATAGATAACAGCTAGATAGATAGAGATAGATGGCAAACTAGAGATATAGTTAGATAGATAGATGATAACCAGCTAGATATAGATAGATAGATAGATAGATAGATAGATAGATAGATAGATAGATAGATAGATAGATAGATAGATAGATAGATAGATTGTGATAGCAACTATAAAGAGAGAGAGAGAGAGAGAGAGATAGAAGATAACCAGCTATAGATAGATAACAGCTAGATAGATAGAGATAGATGGCAAACTAGAGATATAGTTAGATAGATAGATGATAACCAGCTAGATATAGATAGATAGATAGATAGATAGATAGATAGATAGATAGATTGACGATAGCAACTATAAAGAGAGAGAGAGAAAGAGAGAGAGATAGAAGATAACCAGCTATAGATAGATAACAGCTAGATAGATAGAGATAGATGGCAAACTAGAGATATAGTTAGATAGATAGATGATAACCAGCTAGATATAGATAGATAGATAGATAGATAGATAGATAGATAGATAGATAGATAGATAGATAGATAGATTGGCGATAGCAACTATAAAAAGAGAGAGAGAGAGAGAAAGAGAGAGATAGAAGATAACCAGCTATAGATAGATAACAGCTAGATAGATAGAGATAGATGGCAAACTAGAGATATAGTTAGATAGATAGATGATAACCAGCTAGATATAGATAGATAGATAGATAGATAGATAGATAGATAGATAGATAGATTGTGATAGCAACTATAAAAGAGAGAGAGAGAAAGAGAGAGATAGAAGATAACCAGCTATAGATAGATAACAGCTAGATAGATAGAGATAGATGGCAAACTAGAGATATAGTTAGATAGATAGATGATAACCAGCTAGATATAGATAGATAGATAGATAGATAGATAGATAGATAGATAGATAGATAGATAGACAGACAGATAGAGATAGATAGATAGATACAGACAGACAGACAGATAGATATAAATAGATAGATAGATAGATAGATAGATAGATAGATAGATAGATAGATAGATAGATAGATTGCCGATAGCCAACTATAGAGAGAGAGAGAGAGAGAGAGAGAGAGATAGAAGATAACCAGCTATAGATAGATAAATAACAGCTAGATAGATAGAGATAGATGGCAAACTAGAGATATAGTTAGATGAATAGATGATAACCAGCTAGATATAGATAGATAGATAGATAGATAGATAGATAGATAGATAGATAGATAGATAGATAGATAGATAGATAGATAGATTGACGATAGCAACTATAAAAGAGAGAGAGAGAGAGAGAGATAGAAGATAACCAGCTATAGATAGATAACAGCTAGATAGATAGAGATAGATGGCAAACTAGAGATATAGTTAGATAGATAGATGATAACCAGCTAGATATAGATAGATAGATAGATAGATAGATAGATAGATAGATAGATAGATAGATTGTGATAGCAACTATAAAGAGAGAGAGAGAGAAGAGAGAGAGATAGAAGATAACCAGCTATAGATAGATAACAGCTAGATAGATATAGAGATAGATGGCAAACTAGAGATATAGTTAGATAGATAGATGATAACCAGCTAGATATAGATAGATAGATAGATAGATAGATAGATAGATAGATAGATAGATAGATAGATAGATAGATAGATTGTGATAGCAACTATAAAAGAGAGAGAGAAAGAGAGAGAGATAGAAGATAACCAGCTATAGATAGATAACAGCTAGATAGATAGAGATAGATGGCAAACTAGAGATATAGTTAGATAGATAGATGATAACCAGCTAGATATAGATAGATAGATAGATAGATAGATAGATAGATAGATAGATAGATAGATAGATAGATAGATAGATTGACGATAGCAACTATAAAGAGAGAGAGAGAAAGAGAGAGATAGAAGATAACCAGCTATAGATAGATAACAGCTAGATAGATAGAGATAGATGGCAAACTAGAGATATAGTTAGATAGATAGATGATAACCAGCTAGATATAGATAGATAGATAGATAGATAGATAGATAGATAGATAGATAGATAGATAGATTGACGATAGCAACTATAAAGAGAGAGAGAGAAAGAGAGAGAGATAGAAGATAACCAGCTATAGATAGATAACAGCTAGATAGATAGAGATAGATGGCAAACTAGAGATATAGTTAGATAGATAGATGATAACCAGCTAGATATAGATAGATAGATAGATAGATAGATAGATAGATAGATAGACAGACAGATAGAGATAGATAGATAGATACAGACAGACAGACAGATAGATATAAATAGATAGATAGATAGATAGATAGATAGATAGATGATAGCCAACTATAGAGAGAGAGAGAGATAGAGAAGATTACCAGCTGTAGATAGATAAATAACAGCTAGATAGCTATAGATGGCAAACTAGAGATATAGTTAGATAGATGATAACCAGCTACATATAGATAGATAGATAGATAGATAGATAGATAGAAGATTACCAGCTATAGATAGATAACAGCTAGATAGATAGATAGCAAACTCAGAGATAGATATAGAGTTAGATAGATATATGATAACCAGCTAGATATAGATAACCAACTACATATAGATAGATAGATGAAAACCATCTATAGATAGATAGATAGCCAACTATAGATAGACAGATAGAAGATAACCAGCTATAGATTATTTTAATGACAGCACACTAATCACACATACCGTGTATGAGAGTGTGCAGTACCTCTGACTGTGTGTGTGTGTGTGTGTGTGTGTGTGTCAGTGGAGGGCTCTGTGGACGGGATCCAGGCCGGGCTGGTGGATGTTGGGATCTGGGTGGGCACATGTGCTGATTATCCTCGAGGAGACGCATCGACCGGCTGGAACTCTGTCTCCCGGGTGATCATCGAGGAGCTTCCCAAATGAGCTTCAGCACGGTCTTCATCACCATGGCAATAGCGCTCCTGTCTCAGAGAGGACCTTCCTCACAGACACAGGACACATTAAAGCTAATAGAGAGTGGCTCTGAGTCTGTGCAGCTCTCATGTTGTGTCAGATTATTATTCTCATTGTGAAAGCTGAGGATCATAAAAGTACAGTGAATTACAAAATAAAGCACCGTGTTTGTACTACGGCTTTTGGACACTACCGTAATCATATTTTGAGGAAAGAAAAGTAAGCATACGATGTGAGGATCTGAGGTCATCCCTGTATAACGCTACCGCCATTTTAAGGAGAGTCCAACAAAAGACGCTGTATTTATTTAGTGGCTCTTCATTTTGTGCCTTGATGACTAAAACTCATATTTCTGTATCGATTGTTTTGCTTTTTTATTACCTATAACGATGAAGAAAAGTCAGGTCCAGTTTCACCTCACGAATAAAAATGTACTGTGAAAACAATTCTCATTTTCTTTACTGATATATATATATATATATATATATATATATATATATATATATATATATATATATATATAAAACATGTACATGAGTAGTATATGTTAAAAACTGGAATGTGTCCCATGGTGTGACATAAAAATATAGAAAAAAACCCGACATACAAATAACATGAGAGTCAGAAATCTTTTCACATTCGCCTTCCTTTCTTATTAAAATGTTACGGATGCGAAAATGCAGAAAATCATACCTGATCTGAGTTTGATTTATGACATGAAAGTTTCAGAGGAAGTGTGTAAACATGATTGACACAACATGAGATTGATAAAAAAAAGAATACAGATTTGATTTAAGTTTGATTTTCTGCATATTTGCATATATATATATATATATATATATATATATATATATATATATATATATATATCACTTTAGGACATTCCCTCCTTCATATTATGGATACCATATACACATTTTCTACTACTTTTCTTCATTATGTCCGGTTGTCTGCTTTTTCTGTTTAAATTCTAACTGTAAAAACTGTAAAAAAGTACCATTTAAACCAAAGCCTCGGCAATTAGCTTAAAAGCTGGTAAAAGTACCAGCATCATAAAGCAGGGTGTAGATGGAAAAGTGTGTGTGAGGCTTGGAATGTCTCACACACTTCTGCTGTAGTTTCACAGCTGCTGCCGGCTCTTCAGTATCAGGAGAAATCAGGCTAAGACACGCTGGCCCTTACAAATATATAGTCATAACTCATATGCTTAGCAAAAATGACTGTGTAGGTTAAAAAGAAGCGCATTTAAGAGTACTTATTAATTGCATGTTATCTAAATGAAAATATAGTTTATTATTAAGAATAATATATTATTAAACGCAATTGGCTGAACATTAAAGAGGCAATTCAACACACACTGTTAGTAGACTATGTGTATGTAGACTGAAGTACATATTTATATTATTATTATTTTAAATATGGTTAGACTGTACCACCAAATGTACTGACAAGCATTTATGATGAACTTAAATAGACCTTAATGCCATTTCTACTAATACGTGTATGTTATATATTTAATATTTAATTTGTGTACTTACACATTTGCAATGATAGCAATATACCAACTTTAAACATTGTTATAAATTATAATCAAGTACTTCACAGGCGTTTTAGCAAGTTAGTCAAAATAAGTGCACTACAACAAAAGACTTTTAAAACGCGATTAAAATGTATTTTAAAGTAATATTAATTTAATTACTACAAAGTGCATTTTCATTGAAATAATATGTGTTTACATAATGTGTGTTCTGTGTATATTTATTATGTGTATAAATACAAATACAGAATAGATTTGGAAAATATTTACACGTACACATTTCTGTTCATATAATTTATATTGTATATATTTCATATTTAAACAACTTATTTTCCTGAAAAAAAAAAAAAAAAAAAAAAAATATATATATATATATATATATATATAATTATTTATTAAATTATATTAGATATTATATCTTCTTCTACAAAGCACATTCAATACAATTAAGGGCAGAAAATCTCAGCGTAAAACATGAGTGATTATTGTTCTGACGCAGTGAAAAGTCTGAACCGCTTCATCGGGCTTCTGTCGATCATAATTAAAAACATACTCCATGTCGGTTACATGTATTTCTTTATTAGATGTGTAAAAATGGCTTCTACGTACAGCTGTTCTTTGTGCGTCACTGACAACAGCACACTGATATATTTACAAACACAACAGCATCTCAGTTAACTCTCTCTTCCAGGAGACGTCCTCTGCACACATCTGCTTAAAATCTGCTCCCGTGCCCCGCTGAAGTATCACTTTCTCCGGGCCTGTGCGCCATTATCCTGCAGCGTGACATCATTTCCTGAGCATGCCCAGCCGGCCGAGATCTGCTGAGTGGCTTCGCTCGCTCGCTCGCAGAGCTCAGCAAATATAGCAGCTGTTTGGTGAAAGTATCGTAAAAAAAGACAAACATCTGTGTTTGGTGAATACTGAGTTCGGTTGCATCGTCACGAGGATGGCTTGAATCCACTTTTCGCCCACCGGACAACTTGAAATCCATTCAAACAGCTATATATATATATATATATATATATATATATATATATATATATAGTAGTTTCTTCTGTTGATTCAGTGCACACGCTAAATGCTAGTTTCGTCTGCATTTGTGTCCTGTCCAGAGTTAAACAGGAAATGTTTGGTATTCCTGCTCGTCTCTCACACACACACACTCTCACACACTCACTCACACGCACTCTCACACACTCTCACACACTCACTCACACACACACACACACACACACACACAGTCCTGGTAATATTGCGCTGAGTTGGTCCGTAGTCGTTTGTGGGGTTTGGTGTGAAGCTTTAGTGATACTCGCCCAAAAGTAAGCGCGACACATTTTCGAACACCAGAAAGGTGATGCAGCACGCTGGAATGACTCGCACCAGGTTTGGGACCATGCCTTTGTAAAGCCCTCGACCCCTCGTTTGCTAGAGAGAGCCAAACACAAACACAGTCAGACGAGTCAACAGGTTCCAGAGCCTCTCCAGAGCTGCTAACGAGGGGCTAGGTTCAGAAATGCGGTTAAAGGTTATGCGTAATGAATAATCATGATGGATAATCAAGTGCTTTTTTTAAGTTTTATCTTTTTAAAGCATATTATCATTTTTAACAAAGAATACATATCTAAAAAACCTAAGAATGCATATTATTATAACAAAAACTCAAAAATTTTACCAATAGTAATAGTGGGAGAAAATTATATATATATATATATATATATATAGTTTTTTTTTTTACACCTTATTACATTATCATATTATTATATACATTTCTAAGAATGCATATAATTATATATTATTATTATTATTATTATTATATACCAAAAACTAAATATTACCAAAAGCCAAATGAAGGTGAAGTGAAAAAAATGATATATATATATATATATATATATATATATATATATATATATATATATATATATATATATATATACTTTTTTAAACCATATTACATTACCATATTATTATATACATTTCTAAGAACTATAAATGCATATATTTTACACAGGATTTGTGAAGGTTTTTCTTGTAAATTGTCTTTTGTTCAGTCTTTGTTTACATGGCGTGTGCGTTTTTCCATTATCAAATGATTCACCAAGGACACGTTTATTCCACACTCTACGAACACCAGAACTTGACCAGAAATGAACATCAAAGACATTTACAACGTCCCAAAAGAATTCCGTTTCAAGCAAGCGGCGTTCCTCTGAAATTTCCGTGCGTAAATAAATGATAATAGCCCTTTCTGTACTTCTGATCGAAGAAATGCAGCGTTAAGAGCCCTGTCCCTTCTGAAAGGACTGAAGAGCGTACCTCCAGGTCCTCCGGATGACGTCCACGATGCCGCTGTAGTTGTTGTGCTGGTCCTGCAGGCGAGCGCGCACCACCTGGTACGGGTAGGTCACTGCTACCGCAAAGATTTTGGAAATGGCTGCCATGGCGATGTATTCCAACGGAGACTGAAGCGGAGACAGGCGGGAAGGAGAGACTGACTCACAAAGATCCTTACGGCTCCAGCGCACATAAAGCGCTCTTTCTAAAGGTCACGATATACAGGCCAATGCCACATAATCGCTGCCTTCACGGTACCTCATAAAGTGCTGAAATGTACATTTGGATGAGTTTATAATTCAAGACACCGTCTGAGAGCGCGTGAGCTTTATTAAATAATATTATGCCACAAAGGTTGAAGTTTAAAGGACAGGTACCCCATGATTTACTCACCCTCGGGCCAGCCTGGGTGCATACGACTCTTCTTTCAGACAAACAATCAGAGTTAGTGATTTTAAAGCGCCCCTATTATGGATTTGTGTAAATGATATTGTAAGCGAAGCGAAAACCCGCAGAGTTTTAAATACGAAAGTGCAACGTGTGTAAAGTTAATGAAAAGTTACGGGCTTGGGAAGTCCCAAGCCGTTCGATGACCAGCGTCTACATGAAATATTATATTAATACTTATTGCCGCCCACCTATTTAGGAGCGCTAAGACAGCAGTTTCCGCGGTAGCGCTGTACGAACGCCGATTCATCGGACGTTACCGACGCGATTCGATGAAAATGAGAATGGACCAATCACAGCAGATCAGGGTCACTCTAAGGAGGGGTTTGGAAAAATGCAACGCTGAGCGAGTCGTTTAGGAGTTCTAGAGCAAATAAGGCAAAAATAAATGCGTATCATAAGACAATTAAATGTTTTTTGAGCTTGCATGCGTGGCAACCTGTTGTTGATTCCCAAAAAACTAAAATACGAACCTTTCATTACCCATAACGGCACTTTAAAATAAGTTCAGCTCAAGTTTCAGACGGCAGAGAGTGTTTGGAATTCAGTCATTTATTTTTTCCCGGTCTCTTTATACTGTCTGACGTTCATATTTAGCTCATCACAAGCATCACAGTTTTTGTTTAGGAGCTCCCTCTGATATTCAGGTTGTATTTTTGATGGAAAATGATCGTTCTTTCAAAAAGCGATGTATAATGTGCCTACAAATAAGCGGATACCGACGCGACTGACGGTAAATCACACTTATAGCTATGTTTTTGCTTCCTCACCAGCAGCGATTCAGACGGCATCTTCTTGTATTTGTTCTGCTCTCTTTTCAGCCCCTCGTAGGTCATGAACTGCAAAGCAGCATGGGAAGTCCCCACCAGCCCGGGCACGAAACCCTGCAGCGGCAGAACAACAAAATGAGGCTCGCAAAACCACGATCACACAGTCAGACTAAAACAGACCTCAGACTAAAAACAACGTCATGGTGTTCAGCTAGACTGGACTAGAATCAACTTCAGTACGTAATCATTTTAGCACACTCTG
This sequence comes from Puntigrus tetrazona, assembly GCF_018831695.1. Lineage (NCBI taxonomy): Eukaryota > Metazoa > Chordata > Actinopteri > Cypriniformes > Cyprinidae > Puntigrus > Puntigrus tetrazona. The sequence continues at coordinate 4,185,048 of NC_056717.1, read as the reverse complement.
GCGTGACTCACACAGTGTTTAGCCCATACCTGCATTTAGGCCTAGCCCGGAAGAGCAGGATCTAAACATAAAACAATCACACCCTCTTGTGGCCCTCAAGAACACTACAAGGTTACAGAGCAAAAGCTGAATCTGCACACTATTTAAAGTCAACGTGAAATGCTCTTCATTTTACATCGTAATGTAAGGCGTATGGGGGTAAACATGATATTCAGTGAGGACGGGTTATTAAGTTATGACTGATTTAGATTACTAAAGACAAACTTGCACAGATGACCCCTGGGGAAAAGATTCTAATCCTAAAAGTGTATTTTTAAAAACTGATAATATTGATGATGAAATTAAGAGAGAACGCGCTAACGTCAAATTAAAAAAAGTTTTACTTCAAAGTACATTTTGAATCCTATTTAAATAATGTTTTGTCACGTTAACTTGATTGCAAGCGGAGGGGGTTAATTGACGTTACATTTAAAGTAACGTATTTATGTTATGTTTATATTTATCATTACTTCTGTGTCGTTATACGTGTATTTAAATACACAACACGCGTGCGTTCACCAGAAAGTGAATATTAAAGTATATTTTAGTTCATCGTAAATGCTTGTCAGTACATTTAATAGTACATTTTAACCATATTTCAGAAATAACAGAAGTATGAATTATAAAATTATACATAAAGATCAGTGCTGAAAGTAAAATAAAAGTTTTTGTTTACATAATAAATGTGTGTTACGTGTATTTATTACTTATATATATATATATATATATATATATATATATATATATATATATATATATATATATATATATATATATTTTTATATAATTATATAATATATATATATATATTGACATTTTTTCTAAATATGAACTATACACACACAACACATTAATATTATGTAAAGAATATTTTGGATGCTATTAATCATGATTAATACTTTTACATATTTATTGGGTTACATTTTCTATTTTTTACATTTTGTTATTTTTCATTTAATTGTAAATAACACGCATTTAATAAAACAATAAATGACGTTCGTTGTAGTGACGTTCATGTATATATATCTTTTTAAGTACGCTTCTTTTGCACAAAAGGGAATTGTGTACAAAACATGTACTTGGGACAGACGTTTCATTTCATGTTGACTTTAATCTTGAGATTAGCACGCATGAAAGCTCTAGGACACCTGCAACAGATCTCAGGTTAGTTTAAAATCTGTAGATGTACCCTGTAGAGTCCCGGGATACCCTCGTGACGGTATATTTTCACGAGGGCGTCCATCATTCCCTTGTACTGCTTCCGTGAAGGGTCTGCATTGTACTGCAGCACCAGCCGGGTCTTTGTCACCCAGACTGGGTTGGTGAGGCAAAGCGTCAGCATGCCTGGAAACATGAACAGGGGACCTTCACACCAACATTTAACTGCTCTGTCTGAGATCTTACAGCGTTTACACGGGAAAACACAGCAATATTCACGGCTGCATCCAAAAGCGCTGGGGTTGAGACAGTGTTCATTTTCTATCAGCGATCATTGCACTGCACTGATTTTGTCGGACTGTTTTCTTCCTCGTTATCCTTTTGGCGATTAATCGAAAGCAAAAAGCAGCTCGTTTCACTTCCTAAGCCGATAAACAGTCTCGTTTCTTCTCTATTTTTTGGCCAAATCGGCCACATAGAAAGCCGTTTCGAAGCTGGTCATTCCTGTTATGCAACGCACTTTCACATCCCCATCGTACGTGTATCGATGCGCGTTAGTTTGACTTTACTTTGGTTGCAGCGTTGCCATGGAAACCGCTACTGCTTCTTCAAAAGCGGCACTTAGCGGCTAAAATTAATATTAAAAAAAAAGATCGGCAATGAGATTTTGTTGTTTTGAAGTAAGTTTGAATTTATTAATTCAAAAAGAATTCGAAATGTTATTATCGTTTTCTATGTGAATTTAAAATGTAATGCATCGTGAGTCGATTTCGTGCACGTTGAAAACGGTTTGCAGAGTGCATTCGTTTCTTTAAGAAACGGAAAACTCAAAAGAACTGCATTTAAACAGAAACGTTTCGTGACATTGTACACATTCATTTGAACACGCCCTTGCTTAACAAAAGCATTCGCCGCTTAATTTCTTTTAAAAAGAAACCGTAAGGGTCACCGTCATTATCGGAGAAAGCAACGACCGAATCATGTTTTACGGTGTTATTTCTATTCAAAAATCACCAACAACATCAAAATAAACTAAAATGTAACTTATGTAACTTCCCTTATCACGGTTAAATAATCCAGTCTCGCCTGCTCTACTCAGTCTGGCCCGTCACGTTACATTTAATGCGGCGCAACCTAAAGTTCGTGCGTAACAGGAAGGATCCAGCAGAAGAACCCAGCGCCTGACCCTCCAGTTGCTCCCGATTTAGCCGTGTTTAGCCGGTGGCTCTTTCTCAGACTGACCTGCCTCGGCTGCAGACACCAGGTGTTCGGCGGCGCTCAGCTCTGTTTGCCGTCCCTCCTGCGTGTACGCTTTAATAGCATTATAACTGCGGGAAGAAGAGGAAGAAAGAGACGCGTTACGCTCCCCAGAGCCACACACACACACACACACACACACACACAGACCGGCCTCATTGAATCACCACACGATTTCGGGGAGGGTACAAACACATCAATTATGTCCTCATTTACTCACTTTCAACTGTTTTTATTTGTGGGTCGTGTAAAGCTCCGCCGGACGAGCTAAATCTCTCCAGATTTACTGTTATGGTCAGATCTTCACCCGATTTCCCTCTCGTTTAATCTCTTTTTTCCACAGCACGGCTGATTCTATAAACACAATACTAGGACGATACGTTCTTCTCGACCTTACAGCCTGCTTTTTTTGAAGGACAAAGGCCAAATCAACAGGGATCCGTGACTTATATTTGAGCGTTGGCACCCGTGTAAAGTTGCACACACACACACACACACACACACACTTTGTTTGCCAGGGATCCTGATCTGAAATGAGGTCAGATGACTTCGTGGAGTATCTTCATAACTCATGAAGTATCAACTGACTGAGCACTGTTGGCAGCTTCTTTTTTTGGCCTGTGAACTCAAGAACTCCCATATTATTATTTTTGGTATTTTAATTAATTCGTTTATTTGTATTTTTTTTTTTGGATATATTCATTTATTTTCAGGATACATATTTTCTGCTCACCCAAAGCTGCATTTCTTATATTAAAAATAAAGTAGGATATATTGTAAAATATTACTGCAATTTAAAAACAACACCGGTCAAAAGTTTGCGTCAAAATACGTATTCTATATTTCTAAGTCATTGTATATTATTTTGATAGGTTAATTTATACACAAATAGATTACTAATATATTTTAAAATGTAATTGATCCCTGAGATCAAAACTGAATTTTGGAAAATGACACATTCATTTACTGACACTTTTGATTAATTTAATGTAGCCTTGCTAAATAAGAGTATTTTCCTAGTAAATTAAAAAAATA
>NC_056717.1:4026559-4176559 GCF_018831695.1 Puntigrus tetrazona | reverse complement strand
AGACCGTCGCTCCGCCTCGCTCTCCTATCGGACCGTTTCCCTACCGCATCCATTTTTGTGCATTCAAGAAATCTCTTGGAGTTGGCGGCAGCGGCGGGAGGGCATCTCGGAGAAGGCGGCGGAAGCGAGGACGCCGACAACCGCAGCCAGGGATCGCGGCAGCAGCGGCAGAAGAAGCAGCAGCAGCAGCAGCAGCAGCCATGGGTTAGACTGCGTTCACCATGATTGCGAAATAAAAGGCAAGCGCCCGTTTTATCTCCACACACGCACGCACGCACGCGCGCGCGCGCACACGCACGCACATTGAAGCCTGGGATGCCCTCGGCTCCCGGAAACGCGAGGAGCCCGAGGGTTTTCTCGCACCTTATTATCAGAAGATGCTCGTTTTTATCAGGCGGCGTGACACGCTACTTTGTGTACACGCGGTTTCCCGCGCTGTCGCCGGGATGCGTATTGATCCTAGCTAGTAATGCACCACTAAATCTACCAATGCGGGGCGCGAAGGTGTCAGAGACGAGCTAACGTGTTACTATTATGAAAGCCTGACTAGTTGCCCGTCGTAACACACGCAGGTGAGGCCGGCACGCTCAACGCGTCGCATGAACACAACATTGACCGCACGTGCGGGATGCACAGAGATGTGTTTAACGTTCGCGCATCGCTCTCTCGGCAGCATTCACGCCTGAAGATGTCAGCTCCGGGGGCCCTGGCTCCGCCCGCCGGACCTGAGCCACCTCACCGAGGAGGAGAGGAGCATCATCCTGTCGGTCATGGAGCGGCAGAAGAAAGAGGAGGAGAAAGAGCAGTCCATGCTGAAGTAAGCTCGCGTCCTGCGCCCTTACTAGGGGGCGAGGGCTGCACTAAACGCGCTCCCTGTCATTTTCAGCGTGACCGTCTCCTGAAATTTAATACGTCTGCTTACGTCGACTGTCAATATTAGGCTATTGTTGAGACGAGCGCGGACAAAGCAGAAGGGCTGGCCGTCGGAGGGGTCAATGTCACGCGTCTGGCGGCTTTCCGTCGCTCGCGTGCCGCGTGTGGATGTAGTATTTCGCCTCTGGTGGGCTGGGTTAGCTGCGGGCGCCATCTTCGCTAAAAATCCCATCAGCCGCCGTTCATACCGGAGATTACTACGCGTTCGAATGCGTGCTGGCGAATAGGTCAGGCGTTAAACATTAACGCGACGCCCGGCGCGGCGATGTTTGAGCGATTGCGGTTGCCATGGATCCCGGCGAGGTGTTTTCAGCACCACGGCGCTGTCCGCTGCGGACAAGCGTGTGTGTGTGTGTGTGTGTGTGTGACTCCGCGCTGCTCATTGACAGATCGGCCTGCCTGTGTGTGTGTGTGTGTGTGTGTGTGCTTGTTTATGCTACATTATGGGCACCAAATGTCCCAACGAGGACAGTAAAACCTGCAATCTTAAAATGAAATAAGAATAGTCAATGCAAACAGGTTTTTTGTATGGATAGGTTTAGGTAATAGAAGTCTATGGAAAGTCCCCACAAATCACAGAAGCAAACGTGCGCTGGTGTGTGTGTTTGATAGGCCTTATTAATTGCAAGGGTGCACCTGTTTTACTTGTGTGTGCAGAGGTAGATGATACCAAGCAGTGAAAGTGTCCTGCAGTGTGTGTGAGGTGAAACACTTCCTCCAAGTCTGTCTGAAAAAGCACTGTCTCAGTAATTTATCTGAAAAAAAAAAAAAAAAATAAATATATATATATATATATATATATATATATATATATATATATATATATATATATATACTGTATATGCTGTACAGTGGTGGCCAAAATTATTAGAACACTATTATTTTCCCCATTAAAACTGGTTTTCTGTTTTTTCATCAGTAGGAAATATTAGTTTATGTTTCCCAGCATCAATTTTGCCATTAACTGTAATAAAGCCGAGAGATTTTTTTGCGTGAGAGCAGCCAGTGCTCCACACAGAGATCCGGTCCGATCCTCGTCAGTCTGTCGGGAAAGACGCGAAGAAACCCACCAAACTGAGACAGACTCAGCTAACCTCTCCAAGACGCCTCAAGAAGCCTGTGCGCAAAGCTACAGTGATGCGAAACGTTTTAAGCGCTTAAAAATCCTGTAAAATGAAGTCGCATTATAGCATGAAGCATTTTTTTTTAACTTTTTGCTGCTGTTTTGTAGTTTAATACAAATGGTATTGCAAATGATATCTTATTATTAAATTATATACCTTTTTATGCCGTCAAACGATCCTGCACTGTTCTGCACTATTCAGGACCGATTTCTTTTTATATTTATATCATATTTAATTATATCATTCAAACCCGGTTATGGCACGTAATAATGAAGATTGCTTACATCACTGCATAGCTTCTAATCAAACGCAAGCGCTTGTATTTTTGACTAAAGACACTTGTTGATTCAAAGCGCTGCTGTTTTAGCTTAACGCAAATCCCAGCGCGTATTAATGTAAGCGTGAACTGGACGACATCGCTCTTTCGTTTCATGCCTGGCTTTCACGCGGCTTTTAACGAAGAGACAAAGCGATGGCTGAGAACTGAGTCTGTGAAGCGCGCCGTGGTTCCCGACGTCCGCTCTCAGACGCGGTGGGCTTTGTGTCGAGAGAGACGTTATTTACTGGAGTGGCCCAGTTGGCTCCTCGTTCCAGGGCTGGACCGAACCCAGTGAACCTCCGCTCGCGTCCCTCCGTAGACCACCTGACCGTCGTCCCTGCCAAAGAGAGCGAGCTCGTTGATAGAGAGCTCTGAAGACCGGCGCGACTCACGTCCAGTGCTCAGGTTTCCAGCCTCATCTTCATAAAGACTCGCTGGACTCGAGCTCCGAGAGCTTCCAGAGTTTATTGCGTGTTTTGCAGCTTCTCGCACATAACGCGGAGTAGCCATGAAGTGCTTTTAAAAACCTACTACAGAAAGGTTTCATCTGCAGATACGGCCTTGTTTGGGGATCTGTGCCTTTGTGCGGAGATCTGACGGCGAAACGTGGATTGCGTTTTTTTCCGCGATAGCATTCAGAGGGAAAAAAAAAGGGAAAATCTGGAGATTTCTACAAAAGTTCTTCATGCTTTTGTCTTTTTTCTGCTTGTAAGAAAATGAGCATTTGCTATTTATTCACCTTTTTTAAGGTGTCTAATACTTTGATAGTTAATGTAGCCGTTCGTAGGCCTTCTCGCGTGCTGTTATACTATGATTATACATTCAGTGGCATAAAATGATCTTAAAATATCGCTTAAGGGTTATTTATGGGGGCAGAAAGTTGTTATCGTGACGGGCCTACATCTGACCGCTCAATCAAAGTTCAGCTTTCTGATAAGCCATATCGCTGATGTTCTCCATAACGCAAACATGTCTGGGTTATTGCTGAAATGCTAACTTTGTTCATTATGTCAAGGTTTATTATTTTTTTTTGAAAGTGTACTCGGCAAGGATGCATTAAACCAATCAAAAGTGACAGCGAATACATTCAGAACGCTGCAAAAGATTTGAATTTCAAATAAATGCTGTTTTTTTTTTATATATAATGCTGAAGGATCCTGAAAACGTATCACGGTTTGCACATAAATATAAAGTAATAATAATAATAGTGATAATAATAATAATAATAATAATAATAAAAAATAATGCTTATAGAAGAGCAAATCAGCATATTTGAAGGCTGGAGTAATGATGCTGAAAATCTAGTAATATAAATAACAACAACAACAACAACAACAAAAAAAGAGTTATTGTGCTTTTTGGACACTTTTCAACCGCAAGTGAGATTTTCCAAATATCGCACACTGCTATATTTACATTTACATTCATTCATTTAGCAGACACTTTTATCCAAAGCAGGATAAGAAATAGCTATCTTTTTACCCAAAAGCAGCAAATAAGTTCACAGTATGTAAAATGAAGTGCTGCCATTATATTGGATTAGAGTTTGGCTTAGGTTATTAATTATGCATAATTAATTGTTGTTTTAACAGTACATACATGTAACATATAAAAAGGAGACCTTAAAAATCTCATCTGTAATCGGTGTCTTCGTTACACATTGCATGTACTTTCTATAGTAATAACAATAAGGTTTCTTAATCTCTGTATATGGCACAGTCACTCGCTCAGGTGTCTCTCTGATCTGCATGGGCTGGTTCATCTGAAGGCTGTCTTGTTAGTTATTCGGTGTAGTTCACAAATCTGCAGTTAAGCATCATAGACTATTAACAGCCAAGACTTGCTGTTTTCTTGTGTATGTTAGTCCAAGCTCGGATTTAGGGTAGTTTTATAGCATTTGGAATTAAAACACACACTGAAACACCCGTCTTAAAGGGACAGTTCTTCTAAAAACTGAACAGTTTGTCACTGCACGAGTACAACCTACACAAAATAAAATAGTTTAAAGAATGCTGGTTGATAGCTGACAAGTTGATTTTTTGAAGTCTATGGCTACCGTCAACTGTTCGGCTTTAATTGCCTTCTTTAGTGCGAGTGAATAAATGGGTTGTAATGTTTTGGTGAACTGTCCCTTTAAGAAAGGCGTTTCAAAGCATGAAGAGTTTATTCACAAAAACTGTTAAGTATTTTTTAACCGATAACTCACGTTACAGATAAAACCGATAATATATAAATACATATATATTTTTGGAAAAATCATGTTTTTATCGTGTTAGCTATATTTTTATGAAGTTCTTGGAGATTAGTTGGAATGCACGATGAAAAATGATTTTTGAGTTATCGGTTTTTGCAAATGAACTCTTCATATGCTTCGCATCCAAATGCTATAAAATTGCCGTAAAGTCAAGCTTGAACTCATTAAAGCTGAACCGATACGTTCGGAGTGACATCTTTAACCGCAAGCTTTTCAAACTGGATCCTGCTGTGCTTCGTAGCTCTTTTCGCACATGGCTGAAATCGGCGGCCGGTGTTGAAATGTTTTTTGGCAGAGCAGCGCGCAAACGGTCATCCGAGGCGACGCGGTGCTTTCCAGCAGATACGTCCGTATCTCGTGCTCTCGCTCGCGCCTGAGTGTTAAGTGCTCAGAGTGATGATCTATGGAAAAACGGGGCTTTTTATGAAGATTAGAGAGTTTTTGCTAAGTCAGTCGTGCGCTGGTTAAGTATTAATCAAGTAAGTGCAGACCCAGTGCAACATGCCGGAGCCGGTGTCCTCGTCTCTGCGCGTCTGCTTTGATAATAGTTGTGCTGAAGCCTCGCACGCTCTTTGCTTTAAGACGCGTCTGCCGCGTTTGTGCTCAGATAGAGAAGAAACAGTGTTGTGGTCTGATAAACCCGATGCTGGGAAAACTCTCATCCCTTGTTCAATCAGATGTTGGTGCATTCAGTTTAAGCAGTGCCTGGTTAAAGTCGTACAGTCAGCTAGAACTTATTTTTAGCTCTAGTGCAAACAAGCGGCTCTTTCAAAACTTTGTTTGCTTGTTTCGACACAGCTTTTAAATATCCCAAGCAGGTCGAAAGAAACCGAACTAAAAGTTTCGAGCCGTATTACGTTTTTATTTAATCGCAGGTCAAGAACATCTTACAGTAAAATATTTATAATATTTTATCTTTAATATCTAATAAAATGATGCCAGAAAAGAACCATTTTTTGTTTCTTGAAGGTTCTTTAAAGAACTAAACATTTTTTACGCCACAAAGTAGCTTTTGCGAAACAGAAAGGTTCTTTACGAAACCATTTAGACAAAAAGGCACCTTTATTTTTTTAACATTGTACTTTTTAAGCTCATTTTAAATGAATTTTAAGCTAATTTGTTTTTCTACATGGGTACCTACTTGACTAAATAGTAATAGTTCATTAAAGAATAGTTCATATATGTTTTTTTGAAAAGGTAATAAAAGTTTTTAAACGATTTTTCTTAAATGTATTTATTTCATTTATATATATATATGTAAATATACATGTATGTATGCATATTTGTAAGGAAAATATGTTAGATTTGCAAACACACACACAAACACACAAATACGAATAAAAAAACATATCCAAATAAATGCACATATTTTCAATATAAATACTGCGTGTGTGTATTTATGTTTGATAAAAAAATACACATTTTTTGTGTGTAAAAATACATATTATATAAACGAAACGATCGTTTGACAGCAATGAGACGCATAAACATGTCCCTCACTTTCATGACTTCAGTAAGCATCGGTCTATAGCCTATTTATTTCATCTACAATAAAAACTATAGGTTATTAATTATTGTTACAGTTATTTATTTTTCTTTATTATTATAGTATTAGTTTTGTTGTGAATGTCCCAGTTGAGGTACAGGAGGTGAAGTTATATATTGTGGTCGCATCTGCGAGTTAATACGAATTTTGATGTTTTTTTTCTTTAAATGCGTACATGATATCATCATTTCAATAAAATCAATCTGTAAATTCTTGAATCAAATTGTATCGAGGCATATTGAGGCATCCGCAAATATTTTATCGTGGTGTATGACGATCAGTATCATCATATCATATCATATCATATATCAAATGAAATAAAATATCATATATCAAATCAAATATCATATCATATCATATCAAATATATCATATATCATATCAAATCAAATATCATATATCAAATCATATCTTATCAAATATATAATATATCATATCAAATCAAATATCATATAATGTGATATCATTTTTATTACTATTCTATATCGTAAGTAAAATGAAATGTGAAAATATCTTAGTGTTAAACGCAGACTTTATTTAGGCCAAAAACCCATTAAAAAAATAAAAAGAGCCTTTGACTTTGATTTTTTTGGAGGGTTTTGGCCGATAAAAACATTCCTGGAGCACTCCGTTGAACTAAATGTGAATAGAGTTCTGAACAAACATTGACTTAACCTAGTTGTTATCCTCTGTACTAAAACTTATTCTAACCCTAACTCTATCAGTCTGCTAATACTTTCATAGTAGCTGCAAATCAGCTTACAGTACAGTGGACCGTAGAAATAGAGTGTAGCTGGATATTCATATTTCACCGCATCCTTTATAAGAAAAGGTCTGCATCACTCTCATAACTCATGTACACTAGTTTTCTCAAATGACAGTGTCTACAGGCCCTGCCGTCCTGCTTCCCGCATGCTCCCCGTACATACTGTACACATATAAATATTGCACACTGCAGAAGAGTAGCGCGACAGTGGTGTAAGTGCACTTGACCTGAGCGTCTGAGCTGCATTAGGACTCGGCGTCGGGCGCTGATTGGCTGATCACAGCGAGTAATCTCTTTAGCGTTCAGAGGACACCGTGTTTAGCCGGACAAACACACACCGGCTCTCCGCTCCGCTGCTCTCTGGCTATTAAATGTTTTCATATGACGGTGCGGGAATTTCATTTTTTTTTTCCCACATGCAGTGTTGTAAACATGGCTCTGTGCATGAGCTTTTATGAGATTTCAGTCTCAGGTAATGAGTTTAGGCCTGTTGTGTAACGGGATTAACACTTATAGTAACCCTCGGCCACTGGCTCTGCCTCAAAAAGTTGCTGTACAGGTATACTACTTCTCGCTCAGACCAGTGCATGCAGCAGCAGCAGCGGAGCAATTACATTATTTATTTTTAGGTTTAGACGTATTTAAATACTATTATTAAATATGCAGCATTCTACATTAGAGTCCAGATAAAGCTAAAAAAATTAAATAAAATAAATAAATAAATAAAATGAATTTAGTTATGTGCAAAATCATGTAAGAAGTAATAATAATAATAATAAAAAACAATTTATAGTAAAAATGTCAATATTTTAGCTTTTACAAACTGAACTTAAATTACAATTAAATAATATATAATATTTAATTAACTGATATAAAGTTCATTTTTCGACCTGCTAAAATGTCTGTACCTCTATAATACACTGAGAATTGCTATAAAAATGCAGCCAGTATGTATGAGACAGTCACGTGATGATCCACAAGCTGAAATAAACTAAGTGCGCGTAATGTCACACAAAACTCACGCTTAACCGATAACTAAAAAGATGAATATACCTTTCAAAAACGGTACATTCACTGTAAACTTCGTTTGTTAGTCTTTCACCGCATCGAGAAAGCTAACGGTTGAGATTTTTACTTTGCATTTTTAGCCAGTTTATTCATTTACCGCCGTAAGCACATTGCATTGTGGGATACGGTGTGTTTCATGCAGTCCGTCCTGGTTGTGTAAAGCGTTCTGGTGACTTCATGCACGCAGAAAATCAGCGTTAAGTTGTGTACGGTATGTATGGATGCAAAAGTGTTAAAGTTCTCGGAAGGACAATGTCTTAATTGGATTAAATATTGATTAAATATAGATTAAATGTTAATATCATAGCACATTGCATACAAACAAAAATAAAAAACGTCAAACCATTTGTTTCTCTCATAATATACGTTTTATTCTCTTTATGTTAATGTGTTTCGTTATGGGATTTTTAAGTTCATGTTGGTTTAATGATATTTGTATATTTTGCATCACTCATGATTTATGTTTATTTATATAATCATCTATCTGTGTATTGGGGCTGCCAATAGATAAAGCTTTATTGATCCAGTACATTTCTGAAGTTGTTTCTCAAATATTGAATTTGGTCAATTTTGTACCGAAATACAGGCAACGCACGTTTCTTTTTCTACAGCACATTTCATACTCAGTGCAAAATAATCACAACAGATGCACGAGAAAAATGAATAACAATAATATGAAAATGTAAAATGCATTAAACTGCTGCACCACACACACACACACACACACATATATTATGTACACAACTGCTATTTTGTGATTAATCACAATTAATTGCTAATCAGCGTTAGCTAAAATAAACTCAATGCATGAAATGTAGTGCTATTCAGTAATATTATGTGATAATAATAATTCTTATGAATACGTTGGTAGCCCTAATTTATTTATTGTTTTATTTATGTATTAATTTTGAACTTTGATTTGTTTGTGCTTCGTCAGTGTCTGATTTAGTCTGTTGTTGTGCCCTGTGTGTGTGCTGAGCTGTTGAACATGTCTTTTTAGGGAACCTCCTAAAGAAGACGCAAAGCCTCAGTCAGCTCAGTGAGTACAAGACAACTCTTCCAGCGTTCAGCTCTCCTTCTCCACCCTTCTCTGTCTGACACACACGTGTCTGGCTCCGGGACATCACCTCTAGTTTTCTTAATACAAGTCCTTCGCTGATACTCTTCCTGTTTTCTTCTCACCCCCCTGACCTTTGACCCGTGTGTGTTGCTGTGGTCATGTAGCTGCTCTTCTCGTGATTCAGACTCGGCTGCTTTCTCCTCCTTCAGCCCTGAAGCTGCTGTTTCTCTAATCACTCGTCTCTTTTCAGTCGATTCTAGTCGAATCTGAAGCGGCATTAGACTTGTTTTAACTAAGATCATTTAATTAAATTTAAATTTAATTTTAATTAAAAAAAAAAAAAAAAAAATAATAATAATATATATATATATATATATATATATATATATATATATATATATATATATATATATATATATATATATACACACATACATATACTTTTTATTACCAGTAATTAAAAAAATTAAGAAAGCAAAAATACATTTGTACAAAAAGAAAAAGCAATGAATAAATAAATAAATATTTTCAGTGCAGGGTGTTGAAAAAATATTCATATTTAAATATAAATTATATATTTTTTATTTCATTTGTAATATGTATATATTATTTTTTTAAATTGTGAGAACCATGAACTTTTGGTCAATGAATGCATCTTTGCTAAAAAATAAAAATCCATGTTTTAAGAGACAATGGCCCAGTTTTACTAAACAAGGCAAATTAGTGCAAGAACGCAATGGAGGGGAAATTTCAACGCTAATATATCACGTGTGGCATAAATTAGACGAGTTGCAAAAACAAAAAAGTAAGTAAAAATAAATAAATGCCAAAGCACACTGAAAAGAACTAGAAGATTTGACAGACCCGGTATTGCGTGACTCCTAGTTGAAGGTTCAAAGTCGTCTTTTATTTCTTGCAGGCAATTAAAAATTGTAAATATTTAGGGCCGTTAGTAAAACTGGCCCTATATCTTTATCAAATATATTTTAATTTACTATTTCTTGTTTACGGAAATCCTCTAAAAGTTTTAACGTCTCTACAACAAAAAAAACCTTCTCAAGTACACGAGAAAAAAATGCTATATATTGCAGCATATATTCAACTTATTTTTGTGTAAACTTTTGACGTTGATTAATGCATCTTTGCTTAATAAATACGTACATAAATTCTTCTTAAGCCCAAACGTTTTAACCCTAGCTCAAACACTGATAGATCGAGCGTTACAGCACAGTTCGGCCAAACGTCCCGTGTTTCCTTGGAGTCGTCCCATCGAAGTTGAAGTGATAGAGGAACAGGCAGAAGCTCACCCCTCGGTTTTTGCCACTTGATGTTGCTATGCTTGTCTGAACAGGTGGAATCCTTTCAGTGGAATCACTGAGCTGGTTAGTAATGCTCTTCAGCCCCAGACAAAGTCCCCGAGCGAGGAGCAGCCCAAGCCGTAAGTACAGAGCAGGGCCTTCACTTCGTCCTCGGGCCATCCGAGATGCAGAGGAGTCCGTTTCTTCATCGGGTTTGGAGAAACGTAGCAGCGGATGCTCTGCGGTGGATGGGTGCCGTCAGAATGAGACTCCAGTCCACCAGTTACTGTCTTGTGAAGCGAACGGCCGTGCGTTTCTCAGAAACAAATCCGTCGTTGTGGCACTCCCGCATTGTTTCAAGTCACTGTCTGAACTCTCGTTCTGACGGCACCCATTCACTGCAGAGCATCCGCTGGCAGACGCATCGCAAATCAAATGGTTTTTCATACTATATTTCATAACAATACTATGGTTCCCTGGCAGTTCGATCTAGCAAAGCGCTATTACCTTTTCAGTAGTCCCGCCCCTCCTCTACTCTGATTGGTCGGCTGTCTTGACTGCGGCCCAAGTGATGCAATGCTACTTTTCTCCAAATCTGTTCCTATCACCAAACAAACTCATCTACCTCTCGGACGCCCTTCCTTTAGTCCAGTCCAGTCTAGTGGGACTGACCCAATATATAGTGAATGGTTTGTCACCTTAAATAAACTACAAAAGAAATGAGGGCTTTATTTCAATACAGAGGAACTTAGTAGTAGCCATTGCTCTTACATGAAATAAAATGTACTTATCATGTAACCAAAACAGACATATATACATACATATATATATATCAGACCGAGTTACACAGCGACTTTTTCAAACTCGATACACCTATTTTTAAGCAGCGTATGCCTGTGTAATATTCTGTAATGCTAATGTAAAAGCAGCAGCCTATTGCATAATTACATAAGTGCTTTTTGTTTTATGCAGCTACTACCAAGTGCTAAGTACTAGCTGATTACTCTGTATCGTGGACACCTTAAAATGAAGTGTTACTGAAATGAGTAACGTTTTACTAGTGTTGCCAAGCAAGGGTGCATTTCTAGGGCACATCGTGTGAAAGTTAGCGCGAGCGCATATAGATAACACAGCCGACCGTATGTGCCAAGTCTGTTTTGCCCGATGGGTCCGGTGTGAACGCCATCCATCTCCTGCAGCTCAAAGCGAATGGCGTGTAGAGCATGTACACTAAAAGCTGTCACATACTTCACCGCTCCCTGCGTCTTAAAAAACAATGCAAAACGCCCCCCGGATCAATAAACATCTGATGAGTAGGTGTTTTCTGGGGATAGATTATCGATCGAGTCTGTCTGCATTAGGTTTGGACCCCGTCTCTCACCCCGAGTCTTATTATAGCCTTAGACGCTCCTGTTTTCAGTATGCTTTCACTGTGTGGGGCTAACGCCGAGCGTCAGGCCTGTTGTATTAACGCTGAATAAGGCACTTAATAAAACCCCCAGCGCTTTCCGAAACACAGAGAACCTAACGGTTACCGTTTCCTTGTTTCATACATTTTCTGAATAAAAGGTACAAAATCTGTCGGTGGGGCAATCCTCCTTCAAAAGGCCATTTATAGTAATATGAACACCTTATGGCCCTGTTTCACAGCATTTATCATTTTTATAAATATGCCTTAGGCGTGCATGTAAAGTCAAAACAAAGGCACTGATATGTTTTAATATCTCTTTCAGGTGAAACAGCTCAGACTTAGATTTAGTCTGGGAGTAGGCTTAAGCCTCGTCTCTGAAACTGGGGTATATGTGTTCATGTGTACTTTAAAAGAAGGCAATATGCATCTTTTAAGATGGAAAAAAGGTACAAAAGTGTCATTTTCTTCTAAAAAAAGTGTGTAGATACTTTTTTTTTTACTTGAAAGTATTATTAGTAAAATAATATTTATTCATATTTAGATTAGCTTTTCATTTAGTAGCTTTGGTATTTCTACGTGCTTTATATTTTTTCTTTTTCTCTTGAGCTATTTTTCTTTCAGATTAGATTGAATAATTTTTTACTAGTGCTGTCAAATGATTTATCATGATTAATCTCATCCAAAAAGAAAAGTTTTTTATATGTGTGTGTATATTTATTATGCACATATAAATACACACACATAAGAAATATGTGATGTTTATATATTATATAAATGAAAAAATATACCTATGTAGATACATGTAAATATATGTGTTTATATATACAATATATATATATATATATATATATATATATATATATATATATATATATATATATATGTAATTAATCACAATTAATTATTTGACAATTTTTTTCATTTTAAACCATTGCATGGCAACATTTCTCATTTTTAATTTATGCACTTTTTGTAAAGTTTAAATACGTCATCTAAAATACGTCATATTTCAGCTTTAGTTCAACTAACAAAAATGAAACTAAAAATGTTTCATCGTTTTAGTTGACAAATACAAAAGAGGTACAATTTGGGGTTTCATAAATGTATTTATTTTAAAACAAAAAAAAAATCTCACATTTGTTGAACAGCTTTCAGCTACAATATATAACAACAAAAGTAGCCAGTTGTAAATGCATCCACTTGATATAAAAATATGATTTTCAGAAGAAAAGCAAGCTTGAAAGCCCACTCCTAAACCATGGTGTAAGAAAACTGTAAGAAAAAGTATGAATGAAAACAAATTAACAAAATGTTTAAAACAAAGGGTTTTATTTAATTTATGCGTTTTACTAGATAAAAATACAACTGTTTGTACGTTTTTTTTCTTCTGGGGCCTGAAAGGAATGAATTATGTCCAATACTGATAAATAAAGAATATTTTTTAGGTCTCTGCTGAACTTTAAATGACAAAATACTACGAAAAGCGCTATGAAGTCCCGTTTTGAATCAAACGATTCGCCAAATGCGCTTTGAAATCCCGTTCTGAATCAAACGATTCGCGACGCGTGATCCGATTCGAGCGCTTCGAATCATTTTGCGACGCAACGGTTTAACTGACTTAATCTCAAAAAGCTCATTTGATACATTTTTTTCGTCGTATTAAAAACATTGCGTGACATTCACTTGCCTAAACAAACGGATTCATCACGTGCGTCGTTAACACGCCACACTAACACGGTTAGGTTATAATTAACCTTAAAAGGCCGTATGTATACCAGCTACATAATAAAAGTCCGCCTCTGCTCTCCACAGGAAGCTGCACCAGCAGTTCGAGATGTACAAGGACCAGGTGAAGAAGATCGGGGAGGAGGCTCAGAAGAACCCGGAGCAGAAGGGAGACTCGCCCACCTGTGGGATCTGCCACAAAACCAAGTTTGCCGATGGCTGCGGCCACGTCTGTTCTTATTGCCAAACCAAGTTCTGCGCGCGCTGCGGAGGACGCGTCTCCCTCCGCTCCAACAAAGTACGTCTGACTTTGAGATTCCCACACCTGCCGCGCTTTAGCCGCAAAGTTAGGAAGCTCGCCATTACATCTCACGACCACAAGAGGGCGCCGAAACGTAGCGAGAAAGTATAGAGCGCCAGAGTGTTTCTACATCCGGGGTCCGCTCAGACGCGCCGCGCGTGCACTGCTGGGCGGTCCATCGCCGATCAATTCTAGTTAGTGGCACGCTCCGTTATATGGCATATTTCCACACTACTGTTCGATTGAACTTTTTCATTGAACGGGAAATATGATGATATTTTGACATCATAACATTTTCAACAACACGAAGCGCGTTTAATACTCAATTACGTCAAGGTTTCTCCGTCTGGGCTTCGTGAAGAAACCGCGGGGGGTTTGTGTGAGTTTAATGAAAAGCCTGGATTTTTAAAGCACAGCATTTTACAGTAATAATAAAAAAAATCTATGAAAAAATATAACTTTTTTTGATCATTTGCATGTCATGCAAACCCGGGTAAAAACAAGCACGCTTCCGTAATGTAATTAAAGTGCTCTATTTTCAGGCACTAATTTTGTACTTAATACACTAAAAATGATTCGTTAGTACTTTTTAAGATGAACTTAAGATCATCTAAGTGTACTGTTTTGAGACACAGTGAATATGAACTAAAATACCCTTTTAACATGCTTTTAAAAATGCATGTAGTTATCACTCGTAGCACACTTTCATACACAAGTGGTAACTAAATACATACAGTGTTTGTTTTGCTCTTGCTGTAGTCACGCTTTCTCACAAAATGTGACGTGCATTTTGTAGCTTTATTGTTTTCGGAGATCGGCAAAGTGATTATTGGAGATTTATCATCCCTTAACAGCAGAAAAACACATGATTGCTGTCTTCCTCTGAGCCACAGTACAACTACTGGCTCAATACTCGAACGATATTCACGTGTATGAATGACAGAAGAAAACGAACATAAGCCAGCCGATACAGTATCCAAACAGTGACAGAAAATTAGTAGTCATTTTGCATTAAATGGAGCATTTGATACTTGTATATAAATTTGAGTATTATCAGATTTTGGTGTAGCTGTAGTTTTGTTTTATAGTAGCCAGTGCACCACTGAAGTTTAGACCGCATGAATCAATACTAATAGTACAGTCCCCTCTCATTTTCTTTCTATTCTTTTTTTACTTTCATCACTTTCATAAGTGTACAGCAGGGGGACAAATTGTTCAGCAGCTCCTCATTTTCCTAGTGTTTATTTTCTCTTTATGCTTTTGTCATTATGATTAAATTCTCACAAGCGCTTTTATCACGGACCATTAATGTTGTATAATAGTGATTTACAATGACATTCGGATGTATCCAAAAATAATGCACTTAAATGTCACATGCTGCAGGCAGATTGCGTTTCAAGAATATGAAAAGTTTGGGCTATGAATATATTTATGATAGCACACACACACATACAGGCAGATACACACACACACACACACACACACATATATATATATATATATATATATATATATATATATATATATATATATATATGAAGAGTTTGTTTGGAAAAACAGAAACTCCTCATGTGTCTTTAATTGTACTTTCAAATTAATGTAATACTGCAGTTGGGTTACTTTGATTAGGTTACAAAAAATAACAAAAACGCCATAAAACAATAAAAAAACGTGATTTTTGTAAATATAAAAAAACAAAAAAGTTCACTGTTTTTGAAGTAAACTCTAAAGTGTTTATATATTAGACTAATCGGCTTCTTGCGGATCAATCACAAGAAGCCCCGCCTTCTAATTAAAATAGCCAATCACTGATCTCTGAAGTCAGCGCATCGCCGCATTTGCCGTCAGAAGTTACGGTTGCTATAGAAACAGTCAGCGTTCTGAGGCGCACGCGCACTGGCTGATCTTTTTATAACGCCATTTCAGCAAAATAAACAACGATTATCGCACAGTTGTAATCAGATTTCATTGTTGTGATTTCAAATTTGAAATTTAATCGGAAACTTTAGGAGAATTTGATGTTCCCTAATACAAAAAGATAGGAGCTGCACTTGGATGCCCGATGCGTGGAGAAGATGGCCAGCAAAATTAAATGCGTGTTATTCATTTAATGAAGTATGAGTGACACCTGCTCGGCGTTATGTTGCATATTTCATCTTTAATTTTGAGGCCACGCCCTTCCCGTCTAATAAATGCTCCTCGTGGAGATCAGTTGATGCGTGCGCGCGTCTTTGTGACAGCCTGCATTTTCCGACATTAGTTTTCTGTTTCAAGTATGTTTATATATATTCATATTTCCATTAGTTTATACCGTAATGTTGCTTGCGATCTCGAGCTACGTCGCAAAAAAAAGTTTTTCATGTTTGACAGAATATATATATATATATGCTTCACGAATCATTTGATCCAAAATGGGACTTCAAATCACTTTTGCAAATCATTGTATTCCCCTTATTGTATCGCTATACAAATCAAACCCCTGCATATATATATATATATATATATATATATATATATATATATATATATATAGTGTGTATTAATCTCAATCAAACTAGAGTTGGGTTATTTTGATTGGGTAAAAATAAAGAAAAAGAAGCTAATACAAACATAACATGATAAAAAAAAAAAACAACTAGATTTTTGAACACAAAAAAAAGAAAAGAAAAAAGTTGATCTGTTTTCTACAAACTATTTATATTCATATATTTACAATACCAAAGTTTGGGGTTGGTTCAAGGTTTTCTAATCTTTCTACAAGTATCCATGCTCGGCCATACTGCTTCTACTTGATCAAAATACAGTAAAACCACTAATATTATGAAATGTTATTACAGATAACTTTTTTACACCGTGTATATTAAATTTAGATTACAATGCAGTCGTCAGTGTCACACGATCCTTCAGAAATCGTTCCTATATGCAGATTTGCCGCTCAAGAACCATCCCAGTTATTACCATAACCACTCTCCGCAGCGGTTTCTCTCGACTCCGAGGCGCTTCATCGGGTGCCAGGTCGATCCGACCCTATCAGAGTAAAGTGTACTGTACGTAATGGCGGCATAATTTCAAATGATTTATTTAAACGAGCGTCACTTCGTTTAACACGGCCCCTGTTGTGAAAACGGATCCCGAGCTTTGTTGCTGGCGTCGATTGGCTCACCTCAGACATCTGCTTCGGCCAGACAGTAGCTTTCGGTGCACAGAGATTATTTACATCCTAATTTGTCGGCCGCCTGCGCTCTCTCTGCCCTCGGAGGAGCAGAAGAATGTGGAAAATAACTTCACTGACGGTCAATTGTTAATCGGCGACTAATTCACTATTCACAGCTCATGAATGATGAACGATGTGCATAATGCATAGTGTTTAGCGAGGGCACGGCGGCAGGAAGATCTGTGCATGTTTCTGATGAGATAACACCGCGATAAACGGCACCTGTATGTAGTTAGCGGCGATCGCCCCGGCTTGAGTTCTCGGCCCGGCGGAGGAGAGGACCGGAGCGGCCCGAGGAAACGGCAGAGCGGGCTTTGAGGAGATCTCGGCGACGGGCTTCTGAACGGGACGGCTAACCGGAACCATAGCTTTCAGATCAGCTGAGGCCTGGATCGGTTCGGATCGGTTCTCGGGAGGCGAGGTCAGCTCGATTTGATCGGGCGAAATGAAATTAACTGAATTGCGAGGAATTGGTATTTTGGAGGCCGCCGGGAGGTTTCGTTCTCGTGGTGTTGGGCTGTCACGGACACCGGCGCTGTGTGTCTGATGTCAGTGTCAATGGCTGCACATGTTAGTGAGGACGTGGATTGAGTTCCCGCTCAGTGCTAGATGACCAGATTCTTTTTCAGCGCTGGGACAGTGATGTCATGGAGCTCCACGCCCTTCAACACACACACACACACACACACACACACACACACACACAGGGAGGGAGAGAGAGAGCATTTCATATGGGAGGCCTGCCTCCTTCACACACTCCATAATAAAGGCATTAGCTAACAAGGGTTAGCAGAATAAGTTGACTCGCTCGCAAAGTTTCTCATCGTACCCTGTATGTTTTGAACCCGTCAAAATAAAGATATCAAGCGCGGCCTGGTTGACGTGTACAGCAGGTGCAAAGTTACTTCCTGTTAGCAGGACGTCTGAAGTGAACTTGCGTACCATGCATTGTTACTGCATTTATGGTGGGCCTCAATACCTTATAATTCGAACCACTGCAAGTGTTGATTGAGGTACGTCTAATTAACATCCAATCACGTGTGTTAAAAAGCATAGCTACGTAGTGGCTGGACATATTTATGAAAAGATTGAATTAAAAAAAAAAAATAGCACGGACACCTTTAATGCACATAGGTATAGTTCACCAAAAAATTGCATCGCTTTTAGGCCTTTAAAGCAGTTTAGCGTAATAACTAGTGTATTGATTCTTTAAAGTGAATGGGTGCCGTCGGAACGAGAGCCCAAAGGGCTAATAAAAGCAGATGGTATTTTTGCCAGAAGAGGTAGTTTAAAGTGAGAAATGACTAATTGATGGACTGGAGCGGTGTGGATTACTTTGATGGTTTTATCAGCTGTTTTGGCGTTATTGTGACGGCACCCGTTCACCGCACAGCAAGCGCAAATTTAACATTACGCCCACCAGGCTCCTTCTTGGTAAACCTGCTCAATTTGAGGCGATTCGCAAACCGATACAAACCGATTACATAAGAGCCGATTCTGTTGCACCGCGAGGCGTCGGGTGAGAATGAAGCGAGTTTAATGGCGCCTTGACTTCTAGTGTTTCCCTCACGCCAGGCGCATCGAAGTTTTGGGCCATTTTAATTAAAGGCATTTAGCCCAAACGACAACGTTTGTGTTGCAGATCTCAGTGAAGTCCACGCAGACCTCGTTCCCGCGTCGTGAGCGCGCGCTGGGTGAACTTCAGTACACGCGCTCGCTCGGTTTTTAGCGTTCACTGCGTCTGGCTGCAGCTTCGCGTCTGTTTTACCTGTGTTTTTTCGGGCGGTTTGAGGCGGCATGCATTCGTAATGAACTGAATTCCGGCTTAGCGGCAGCATCCGTAAATAATGTAGGCTAAAGCGGAGAGCAGCGAGTTCCTCAGCTTCGCCGCGCACGCAGCCTGTTAAACGCCGGCGGGTTCCGCTGTCGGGCATGCGCACAACCGACAGCGGCGTCTCATGCCGTTCTCAGAATCCGGTTTCTCGTTCTGACGGAAGCAGCGGGGTCCATTAAACGCTACGAGGATCTCCTCTGTCGACGGATACAGAATGACTCGCACCGACGAAATGGGTAGGAAAACTATTTGTTACGGGGAACGCTTGACGTTAAAAATGTTTTTTTTTTTTTTTTTTTGCGACAGTCCACCTGTGTAGGTGAGACCGGGGCTAGTTGTCACGGGGTGCCAGAAACCAGTCAGAAGTCTAGTTTCATCAAAAAATATGTCGATGTACGCTTTTTTCTTGTTCAGTATCGTCTTAAAACAAATAATTTAAACAAGCGAACAAACAAACTAAGCGAAAAGTCACGCGTCAGATAGAGTTTTACTGAAAGGCTGAACTGTCTCTATTTTAATACATTGAAAAATGTGTTCTTTATTGAAAAATATACTGTATTGAGAACTTTATTTATTTGTTTGCATATGCAGTCAACTGCAGGTTGACAACTTACCCCATATAGTATTACAACATAAACACATAGACAAATAAATGCAGTTCATTTATTGAATTAAATAGATGTATTAAAATGTAGTCAACTATTTTCTTAATGAGCATCGGCAGGCAACAGTATACTGCTGGAATTAAAAATCCTGTTAATTTTCTTCATTGAGGAATTAGCTTTTAACGCTGAGTTCTGAGGTTGTTTATCATCTGTTTACTTTTTGAAGCTACCAGACCACATTATTTTGTATTAATTTATACTGTACAAACTGTACGTTCTCTTGCTCTATATCAACCCCACACATAAACGTATTCTAACATTTAATTTTTTTTTTTAAATTTAATTAAGGAGACATTGGCAGCGTCCTTAGCTCTGCCGTGTATGCAGTCAAACGATCAATCGTGATTAATACGTAGTCCATGCGTGTGTACTGTGTATATCTATCCGCATACAGCATATAAATATTTGGAAATATTTACACGTGTATATACCTTTCCATATTTCTATTCTCACATCTTACATTATGTAATATATAAACATAGCTTTTCTTCTTAAATATATACATGCATGTGTTTGCATAAACATTTATTTATATAGTTGAAGTTGGCTTCAACTGCACTGTTTCTGCATACTTTAAAATAGTTTTTCATTTTGTTATATTGTTAAATCGCAAGTCTCGTGTAAGCCAGTGGTTTCTCTGCGTTCCTCTGAATGCAGAAATGCGCGTCTAGCCCCCTGCAGTAATGCATTTCTCATGTAGCAGCATTTGCATTGAGCGCTTTAATGTCCTCAGCCCATTTGAAAGCAGTTCAGGCAATATTTCCTTATTACTTGGCCGTCACTAATGGCCCTCCTGTTCTCTTTTCTGAGCCCGTTCCATTCGCACGCAAACTCATTTTCTCCCTTTTGCGCCGTCCGTCTTTCTGTCCGTCTCTGGTGACTCAGCAGAGGCAGGTGACCACTCTCCTCCAGCAGCAGCTCTAATGGTTGTCATTGATTTACTCGCTCTCTCTGTCTCTCGCTGCGCTTTAGACGCGAGCGCGCAGTTGATAGAGGTGCGAGGCTGCCTTTCAAGCCTTCGCGGTCTCTGCCCAAATCGTAGGCTAGTTATTACGGTTACGAATTAAGCCCTGACCCCCAACGTAGGTCTCACGTTAACCTCCTGAGACCCAGAAAAACAACGTGGTCTTTTTCATGAATCACGTACTCGCCCTGACGGACGGTGCAGGGGCTTACACAGAGGCCAGCTTTATGTTCGTAGCATCTTTGTTATTGTATTGCATTTGTGCTTCTCGTATTCCACCCAATGTTAATTCGTCATTTTGTATGTAGGTGATGTGGGTATGCAACCTGTGCCGAAAACAACAAGAAATCCTCACCAAGTCGGGAGCGTGGTTCTACAGCGGTCCTGAGGGCTCCAGATCAGGGCCCCAAGCCAAAGTAAGGGGAGGCCGAGCCGGAGCAAACCAGGACCCTCTAAGAAACGGTTCAGGGATCCCAGGCAGGTCAGAAAGTCATACCTTATTCACTTTACTTGGCCTCGGACGGTGTATAAAATGTTGCTCGGTTCAGGTTGTGAGTAGGCTTCGGAGTCTGTCTCCGTTAGGATGTCTTGAGGATAACTCAAGAGTGGAAATGACTCAAATCGAGGATTTTTATTATTGATTTAATGCACACGGAAGAAAGCAAGCCTCACTGCTTTTATGTGCATATTTGTTATTGTCTTAGAAATGAGCAAAGTGCAATATGATTTATTTTTCCATTTAAGGATCTCAATTTTCCCTTTAAGAACGTTTACTCAAAGCAGCATTAATAAACGGGAAACTGCAAGTGTTCTTCGTAATAATCAGGCACACAATCATCTTAGAAATCCAGTTAACACTGTCTTGTTCAAAGCAACATTTAGTTTACAGTGAGAATTGCACACCTGAGGTTAAAACTAATGGATATGGATTTTGCAGTAACCGTGTTGTTACATTTTAAGAAGTGACCGTGAGTGATATGTTGTGATTAATATGTGCTTGCTTGCCAGCGTTATTATGATTGTGATATTGCGCTTCTATAAAGAGGTACATTTTAGCATACTTTCAAAAAGAGTACTTATTACAGAAATAATAGTTTCAATTATATACTTTAGAGTGAACTGAATATAATGTTTTTGGATTATTAATTGCATTAAAACATATTTTGCAGTTATTTGAACTTTAAAATACATTTTGACCTATACCTTTCTCCAAAAAACGGAAATTCTGTCATCATTTGAGTTTGTTCTTATGTGTAGATATTTTGAAGAATGTTGGTAATCAAATAGATGTTGGCCCCAACTTCCATTTTAAGAAACAAAATGGTATGGAAGTCAATGGGGACCATGAACTGCTCGATCACCAGCATTCTCGAAATATCTTCTTTTGTCTTCAACACTAGAAAGAAGTGTGAGTAAATAATGGCAGGACTTTCATTTTGGGGTGAACAATTGCACAAGTGCAGATTCAATACTATTAAAGGGGTCATATGATGCTGCTAAAATACATTACTTTGTGTAGTTGGTGTAATCCAATACATTTATGTGGTTTAAGTTTTTAAAAAAA
Organism: Puntigrus tetrazona; assembly: GCF_018831695.1. NCBI lineage: Eukaryota > Metazoa > Chordata > Actinopteri > Cypriniformes > Cyprinidae > Puntigrus > Puntigrus tetrazona. The sequence goes on along the minus strand of NC_056717.1, from coordinate 4,154,514 downwards.
CATTATTTTCCGCATACTGTAAATTATTGTTTCTCCTCTAATCCTATTTGTACAAAGCTCATCGTTCTAAAAAAGCAAGGTGTGCTCTGATTGGCCAGTTATCCAGTGCTTTCTGATTGGGCGAATACCTTAAGCGTCTATTGAAAATTTTACGTCCCTTACCATAACGTGATGCCGTGTCCCAGCTCTATGACACAAAAACAATAAAACACATTACAAATGAGGCATTTGTTGCCTCCAGTGAAGACATAATTACTGATTATAATGTCTTACTGAAATACTGTCTCTGTACACGTTGCAACTACAAATGACCACAGCACTGTGTTCACTGCTTAAAACCGGCATTTGATTAGTAGTCTTTTAATTAAAAAAAAAAAAACATAACTTACTTAAAGGTTGTGAATCAGAAGCACCAGACTGTCCTTGCGGAGTTATAATTGCCTCACTTTACAGTCTCTGAGCACAGCCAGCATAGACTGCTCTGTCAGGTTCAGGAATCAGTCCTCTGTAAATGCACTGAACACACTCTAGTATTTGTGAACTGTTGAATATTGTTGTAAACACAGCTTAACCACTGATTTCCAGTTGTGTCCTCTTTTGGAAGCACAAAGTCATTTCAGTTTCACAGCGACACACAGCGTCTCCAGAACATGGCGCCCGCAGCAACACTGCAGCCAGAATAATAGCTCCGCCTTCTTTCTGTGTAAACAATTGGGTTGTAAAAATAAATCCTCTCCGTGATGTAGAAAAGTGGGGGGCATGTTTAAACGAGCCGTTTTAGGGGGAGTGGACAAGTCTATCATACAGAATATCTCTTTGGTTTTGAGACCGTGTCCAGGGTTGGCCTAACTCGGTCCTGGAGGGCCGGTGTCCTGCAGAGTTTACTTACTAGGCATGTTATGAACTTCATGCAGGTGTATTGAGGCAAGTTGGAGATAAACTCTTCCGCACAACGGCCCTGAGTTTGGACAGCTTGGGGATCTAATCTATGCACTAACAGCTTGTAACACTCCAGAAAGAAAGGATAATTTGAAATCGCATCACGACCCCTTTAAGCACAATTTTTAAAAATACTAGACAATGCTTAGGGTCGCTTTACATAATAACAGTACTAGTGATGCTTACAACCTTCATGACTTGAGCAGATATTTCACTACCAAGCTACAGACAGCAGTACCCATTATCTCTGGCCTGACTCATAAAGTGGACTAGAGATGCCGTCAGACTCTTTCCAGCAGATCATTAGGGGCTGTAAGTGGTCCAGGAACTAATGAGGAAAGTGCACTGGCTACACAGGCCGCATCGGCATCAGACGGACTCACACATTGAGCTCAGATAGATTATGGGAAATCATTAATTATGACAGTAATTCGGTTTTTCCACATATTATTCCATCTAGTACCAGTGTAGTTGGAATGGGACGCATGAGACGGAGCAGTTCTGTTTGATCGGTACATATGCATCGGATACGTTTCCTTTCATTTGCTGTTTTTTTTCCGTGTCAGAAATATCCCAATCGTCACGTCTCAAGGTTTCATTCAGCTATGCTCAGCAGTTTTTGAGTAAAAACACACACAGTATCCTTTTGGGTGACCACTTACAGTGTCTCTGTATTACTGTTGCAGAGAAAAACACCGCCGTATTAAAAGAGCAGGTCACTCGGAAATTGAAATTAGTTGAAAGCTCACCCTCGGGCCATATAGATTTATATAGATTAGTTTGTTTATTCATTAAAACAGATTTGAGCTTTTTCATCACTTCGCCAACGGATGCTCTGCAGTGAATGGGTGCCGTCAGAATCAGTCTAAACGGCTGATAAAAACATCCCAATAATCCACAGCAGGTACATCTTGTGAAGAGAAAAGCCGCATGTTTGTCAGAAACAATTCCATTGAGATGTTTTTAAAGGGACGGTTCACCCAAAATGAAAACTCACTTTCAGATGACACCGTGACTCAAAATCAGCCAAAATAAACCTGTGATGCTGTTTTTTGCCAACTCATTCAGCACTCCAGTTCCAGCTGTCGCTGAATGAATACCAATGAGCCGCCGATATACAAATACGTGAACTGAGCACACTGAACATTTTTATGGTTTCTCATTATGTAAAAATGTGTGCTGATGAAGAACAGTCCACTTTGCTTTAGGCATGCGGCACGTTCACATTTCACATCATTATTGGGTGCTTTAATAATAATTGTGGATCACTGTTATGTTTTGATCAGCTGTTTAGACTCTCATTCTGACGGCACCCATTCACTGCAGAGGAACCATTGGTGAGTGACGTAATGCTAAATTTCTCCAAATCTGTTCACGCGAAAAACAAACAAACTCTACATCATGGATGACTTGAGGGTGATGACTTTTTAAGGACATTTTCATTTTTATTTTTGGCTGAACTATTGCTTTAGTCCCAACATAAAGATGATTAAAATAGTTTTTAATAATTGTAAGAGAACTGCAAATTTAACACCACAACAATAACAGCACACAGTCGCCATATGGTTGGACTTCAGAACGATTTCTTTCACTTGTTTAAGTATAAAAACCATTGGCAGGCAGCCAATCAGAATCCACCCAAATTTAAAGAGCATGAGCATTTAAAGAGACAGATGACAAAACTGCAGGCTTACACACAATGTTGTCTCCCGCTGATCGTATTGTGTTTTCCCTCATATTTGTCCCTTACTAGAGCACTAGACTACTATTTTGCACTACATTAAGTGCTGGAGTACTGGAATGCTCGAGTGATGATCTTTTTGTAATGATGATTATTATGATGATGATGATGATGATGATGATGACGACAGCAGTCGTGATTAGCTTTTATAACGACGATGACGGAGAGAAAAAGAGAAACAAATAAAAAAAGGAGAAAACGTCCGTAAAATGTGGTCAATGCTTTTAGCAGCGCTAAGAAATAAAATAAAAAAAAACGTGTACTCACGCCCCAGAACGCCAAAGGAGATTCAATTCGCCACGTACAGAGACGCCCTTGGGTTGCCAGATCCTCTTCACAACATCACTTCCTGAAGTGACCAATTTCGAACGGCGTCGACGGGGTACACAACGAATTAGGTCGCTTCCTAAAGGTGTTACACGCAGAGTGCGCTGCCCCCCGTGAAATCAGGTCCGGCGCACGGGCTGTGTCTCAACAGCTAGTAAGCTGACTGCCCAGACATCGTATGCGTTCACCTACTAATGCATTTTTTAGGAGGCTCGCTATTTTTCCCTCTCTGTGCTTGTCCAGTTAGAGCTCACTGTAACGGCACGGTCCCGTTTGCGCATCTCTCACCGAGAGAGCCGTGCAATAAAACAGCCCGCGCGAGCGCGTCAGGAATGATGTGAGTGTGTGTGTGTGTGTGTGTGAGAGAGAGAGAGAGAGAGAGAGTCTGTGCTGCTCCAGTTTGTCTGATTCTCGAGGCGAGACGGTGGCGCATGGACGCAGCTCCAGATATTCCAGCAGCCGGTAAAAATGCAGCGCTGTTTTTCTCTCTCTCTGGCACGCCGTCAGACAGCATCCATCCCCCGCTCCCAGCAGCCGCAGCAGCACCTCAGGGCTGGAGCATGAGGCGCGCATCCATCAGATCTCCGGGAAAATATGGGACTTGATCGACACGGCAGCGCGTCGGATGTAGCGGTCGCGGGGCTGTGGGTGTGCTGCTGCTGCTGCTGTTTCCTCAAGTGAAAGACTACTGGGTTCGGTTAGGAAGGAGGGGGGCTAGGTGAAAATGCAATTTGGGACATTGCGACAGTTCTGTAGCTCTTTTCTATCGCATTTTAAGCCACCCCAGAACGCCTCGAAGCCGGAGCTGTTGGGACAGGCGCGGAACGGCAGGTGAGGCGATCGATCCCCGCTCCCCGATCATCACACCAGAGCTAAACAAACACAGAAACACATACCACACCGCAGCCTGACGCTCGGGCTCGAACCCTGCGCCTCCGTGCTGTTTGCTTTATTACAAGCACCATTCGTTATTATATGTAAATTCGATTATTTATATAACGCACCCATGCGAAGTGCCAAATCGATGCTGTTTATTTAATATTAGACTACTTGGCACAATGTAGAAAAGTGAAACGACTCCTTAACTAGCCTAGCTGGTGTGACTTTATAATCGCGATTAATCGCATCCAACATTGAAGTTTGCATATATATATGTATGTATATGTGTGTGTGTGTGTGTGTACTGTGTATATTGTTTATTATGTATGTGTACACGGTATAGGAGTGTATTTATATTTACTATGAAAAATATACACAGTACACATACTATGTAAACGGCTTATTTTGCATGCGATCGATCACAATCAGTCGTTTGACAGCACTAAAAAATGTTTTAATGTAGGTTAATGCAATCATTTAGCAATTTCATTCATAATATTCTTAAATGCGACCCACATAATTTAAAGGCTGACATAATGAGCATTAAGAAAGCATGTACAGCACTGACGATAATGTTGTTGCCAGCGCACTTTATTTATTTATAAATCCCAGATGGGAGTAATAGGGCAATGGGACAACATCAGGTTTTTTCTTTTACTCCCTTTCATAGTTTTTTTTAATCTAAATTCTTCCTTGCAAGTTTATTTTTGCGTAATAAATTGCTCTCCCTCATGCTTTTTTTTTTTTTTTTTTTTTTTTTGCTGATTCTTTGCTGGAGTGCATTTGAGAGTTTCTTTACGACGCTAATTCAGACTATGAGGAGCCTTGAGCTATTTATAACTCGAGCACAATAACTTTGGGGGAAAATGTCCTAGCGAGTCATTCAGCGAAGTCCTGATTTATTAAGCAATATTACGGCATGCCTGGAAACGGCGCATATGGGTTATATCATAATACAAACAAACAGCAGTGTATTTTTATTCACAAACGTACAGGCTGCAGCACGATGCTTTCTTGGACGGGCTCATTCACGGGCGCCTTTCGCAAGAGTCTTGTGTTCACAGGAGCGTCTTGTTCAAGTAACACTTTGTCATGTGCATGTGTCATCTGCATAATAAGCCTGAATGGGATGAGAAACCATTAGAGAGATCGCATGGCAGAAATAGTACTAAATAATATGAAATAATAACCCCAAAGACACTAATAACACAGATTATTTAGGCTTGTCTTCGGCGTTCGTGCTGGTGCTCTGCATAGTTCGCGTGTGTTGAAGAAACCCAGAGTGACATGACAATCTCGTTAATTAATAATCTGATGTATTTCTCAGTGAAACTGTATTTTAAATGAGGTACGGCGGGATTCTTACGAGCTTATAATTCACAAAGAGCAGCTAGATGTATAAATGAGTGGCACAAACGTACCTCGGCGCACGTTTTGGCGAGACGTGAAATATGTACCAACAAGTACATATTACTGCGGGTTCCGAAAGAAATGCACACTATATATATATCACTTAAAATCTTAAGAGTCATTGATGACTTAATGTTGACTTAATGTACCCGAACATCCAAATGGGAAGGACCTGAGCATAAATGTAAGTGTGTATATAAAGTTATTTGGAGAATGTAATCGCACAAAAGTGAAAAAAGCAAGTATATATACATAGCTATTTTTGTGGCGATGGACACTATTATTCAGAGGTTGTTTTTGGTTCACTTGCTTCACCTTTTGAGAGTTTTACCGTCACCCACAAATCACTTCACTTACGCTGCATAATGTTTTCTGATACATCAGTTACGTATTGGCAAAACGTCAGGCTTTAATGCAGTCGGCCGCTACATGGCTGCGAGAGACAGTGTAACTCCCCGTGAATGAGTCGAGTCTGCAATGACATCCTCATTACACGATTATTCAGCCGCTTCAAAGCCAGCAAGTGTAAATTATTTAAAAAAAGGAGAACGGATGAATCCAAAATGCATTGTATTGGTCAAAATGATCTTTTATGCCAAAGTCATACGGATGTTAAGTAAAGATCGTGATCCGTTACTGTAAATATACCAAAACTTAATTTTCGATAAATAATATGAATTGCTAAGAACTTAATTTGCACAGTTTAAGAGGTGATTTTCTCAATATTTAGATTTTTTTTTGCACCCTCGCTTTCCAGATTTTCAGGTAGCCGTATCTTGGCCGGGTACTGTGCCATCACGACAATGGAGAAATGATTTATTCAGCTTTCAGATGATGCATGAATCTCAGTTATGCTAAATTGACCCGTACGACTGGTTTTGTGGCGCAGGGGCATACATTTATATTTAAGAGGATATTCAGTAGACTCCCAAATATATCAAATATAATAAATAAGCGATTCGGTTAGCGTGGACTGCAGCGTTTCTACACATTTCTCTCGTCCCTTCTTACAGTCCTGGCTGCTACTGTATTTGCGAAATCCTTATACCCACTTAGCAGCGACCCATCTCTCAACGGACCGAATCATTTTCTTGCATCCCGCTCTCGGTGCTAATGCTGTTGATATCGCACGTGAGTGGTGGGCTACAGAAATGGAATCTGACTCCCTCAGATGTCCTAATTAATTGCCGGCCACATTTCGGCCTCTTTCACTCTGGCTGATTTACTCCTTCAATCATTGATTATTTAGGAGCTGTATTTTCTCTAGTGTACTCTCTTCCCAAAAGCACTCGCTCTGAATCAGTCAGGCCTTGTGCGCCAGCTCCTTTTAATGGAAATCCAAACCGATCGATGGACAGTCAGAGCAGCCCATCCCGCTGCGGCCTGGAGCTGGTGTAATGCTGGACCGGATGATTCGCTCTTTTCAGGTAGCGGAAAGTCAAAGATGAAAGTAAATAAGCATCGTATGTTAGGTTAAGGGGCACGTTTCAGTTGATGTGTTCCCTAAGGCTGCTTTTATTTGCTTTACACATTGATAAACATTTTTTCACCGTCAGATCAGCATATTAGAATGGTTTCTGAAGGATAAGTATGAGTAAGGAAGCTGAAAATGCATATATATATATATATATATATATATATATATATATATATATATATATATATATATATATATATATATATATATATACTATATGTAAACAAAAATAAATTTTTTTATTTTGGACGCGATTAATCATTTGACAGCACTAATTTTAAAATATATTCACAATTTTTTTTTTTTTTTTTAACAAAATTGCTATTTGTAATGTCATTTTAAGTAAACAAATGCAACCTTTATTGTAGCTTAACTATTTTAACAGTAACTTATATTTCTTAACAATAATTTAAAAAAAGTCTTGAAAATATTTTTTTTATACCTTGCACAGACCCTTGACTGTACACGTTTAAAGCAAAATGTATGATGCATATAAAGTAGTCAATGTATGTGAAGTCTTGTTTTTCTTCGGTTCTTCAGACAAAGTGCAAATGGAACTAGATTTTGATATTTTTTTTGCGAGCGCTGCTCACCTGTTCAGATCAGTGCTGGGCTGCTGTGGGTGTTTGCAGAGGTGTTGCTAAAAAAGGCAGCTGTGTGTGGTTTGCAAGGAGTTCTGAGTGCTTTGTTAAGTGTTACTACTCAGTTGCCATGGTGTTGTGGGTGCATTTGCCCCGCCGGTTACTTACTGGCCCATCAAATAAAAGCCCTACCTGGGCATGAGCGATTGGGCAAGAAATAAAATCTTGATATTTTGTTCAGAAGGTTTGGTAGATCGAAGAAAATCTACTTTTTCTTTAATGTTCAACTAGTAAACCCAAAAATGAAAATGCATGATTCACGTAACATTTTCTGGCAACCCGAAGTGTCAAAACGCTATTGGGTAAACTGGAAGTGGGCGGGGTCACACAAACCATAACTAAAACAGACATTCTGACACCGAAGACACATTTCACAGCAGAATGACAGGTTTTTCAGAGAAACCAATATTTAAACGTAACATTTTGTTTTAAAGAAGCAGTCCTCGCTCTAGTGGTTAATAATCATAACCGCATGTGGCACGTCACAGAATTTTGTTTGGATGAATTAATCAAAAGCAGGTGTGTTGCGGTATTTACTAGTGTTTGTAAATATTAATCTGCAAATGGTTTTTTAAATATTCATAATGTACTTGCTTATTATATACTATATTTTGTATTATATATTAGAAATTTATACATACTGAACACAAATTACAGACAGATTCTTGCTACACCAAACTAAACTAACCCTAACCAATTCATATTCAATTCAAAGTACTTATAGTTAATTATCAATATGTAATTAAATCTATAATTATAAACTGTGAAGCATGTTTCTTAAATACCTGTATTTCTATGCTTCAGTGCAGTGAAATTGTATCTTGTAACCTTGCATTTTTCCATTCCGTCGCTCCCATCCTGTGTTTTTTCAACACAAGAACGGATTCTGAGTAAATAGCCTCTTAGGACTAGTAGAGGAGAAATGTCCAGTCCTTCATAGAGCATGTCAAATGTGATGAAACAGAATGACTGAAGCAGTATTTTAGATGGTGTGCAATGAGATTGGACCAGCCACGTATTTTCAAAGTGCGCTTTTTTTTTTTTGTTGCGCATCAAGGAACTTATTTGGTAGGTTTTTCCATTATAGTTTATACTTGTTTTTTTCCATAAATAAATTCACACTGCACACGTTTATTTTTAAGGCACATTTTAAGATTTTGTACACATCTTGACATTTCCATCTAGTCTAGTGTATATATATATATATATATATATATATATATATATATATATATATATATATATATATATATATATATATATATATAATGTCTATGTGATTTTTTTTTTTCTTTTTTTTTTTTTTTTTTTGCTCTGAGTTTTTGAGTCGTCATTCATTTCTAAACAGCGTGGGCTGAGTTATAGCAATAACAATAGTGAGCGTTGCCTTATCATGCAGCACTAATAAGGTCAGGGCGGATGCAATAGACAAGGTGAAGATAAATCAAGACTTCGGTGTTGGTTTATTGATCCTTACTGAGGTTAAATTTAAATGATGCCATTTAGCTGGCAGGATATTTGTCCTAATAAGATCATTGATTGGTTGATTAACAGCGACGTGAATCTATTGAGCGAATTCCACCAATGAGAAAGATGATTTCTGAGCCACTGTCACAGTCATTCTAACAAAAAGTAGCCGCTGAAGAACATAAAGAGATTGCGTTTGAAGGAGAAGATGCATTTAGCATTAAGGGCGGTCAGTTAGATGGCAGCGGCCTTGCTTAGTCAAGAGGAACAGATCAATGCATGCGATGGAGGCTGCTTGACCTTTGCCTAGTAGGTCAGGGTTCTCAGATCACGAATGGAGTTATTTATGTAGGACAGACGAGCGTCTGCCAATAATATTTCAACATAAACATTTAGCCGAGTACTTTTACCTTTGGAATTTGTGGAGGAACAAGACAAATGTGAAGTGTACCTGTGGAGATGTTCAATGCATTTCAAGAAAACAGGGGGGAAAGTGATGCAGTGACTTTGTGAGTTATTGTAATATATGTAGTATTTAGGGTTGGAGGAGCAAATAACATACAATACTAATAAAATCGAATAGAATTTTGGATTCTTTTTAGCGGTGTTGGAATTGGATCGAATTATTGACATAATCGTAATCGAATTGAATCGTGAAACCGGTGCTGATTACTTTCTTATCTCTCTCATTTGGCTAAAGGCTGGAATAGCATTTTTCTCAGATAATTGCTTGGTCTGGGCTAAAATATTGATAATATCGATAACCGATTGTCATTTTGATGAACCAGTATCTACTGTTAAATCCCAAGAATTGATCTATGCTGTTATCGGTTGATGTGTGGACAAAACTTAAACATTATTTATAGCATGCCTATCATCCAATAAATCACAGTAAGCTTTGTGCCTCGTTACTTAGCAATGTAAGCGCCAGCTTTTCAATTCTGTCAAATTTACTATGAAATTTAAACAATAAATACAGTTTTAGCTGCCTTTGTTCAAACAAGCACATCAGATCAAATCAACCGATCATCTCCTTCTCTTTACTACTAGTTATAGCACAAAATAAACATGAATCAATATCAGAAGGTGTTGAAAGATTCAATACGTCTTACGGGTATAAATGTCTCACGTAATCGCTCAATCGGCGTTAGAAACCTATGTAGACTGATGCTAGTTGGTACGTAATACACGCGTGCATAACGTTAGTGTTTAACATTTATCGTTTTCAAAAATGTACACCTTGAAACTTCCTAAAATGTTGCCGTCATGCAAAATGCATAAAAAGAGTTATTTGTCTAAACGCCCCTAAACTGAGAGAAACTTTTCCCGTCTATACCAGATTTCTTATATATCTAAATAAATCGTTATCAATCGCAACCGAATCGAGCTTGTGGATCGAACTCTGATTGAATCGCGAACCCCGTCCCAGATTTGCAGTCTGGAGACGCAGAAAGTCAAGAAACAACCCGCAGATTCGACTTGACAGATTTCCCAGGAAATCGAGCAGCGTGATGGACACCGACTCTGTTTTTAGCATCGCTCTGAACCCATCCATCCAGAAGATTTCAAACACGCCTGATATTTTGAGCCGATTTTAAAGCACATATTGTTTTCGTCTGTCGTGCGTCTCCGAGGCACGTGTTGCATGCCGCACGCCGAAGCGTTTTAGCGAGTACAAGCTCGGTATCGCCGCGTCCCTGCCATTTTTGACTCCACATGAAAAGGCTGCGCACGACGCTTCTTGCTACACCGTAGAGTGTCATTTTCCCAAACCCTCAGCCGTTTCATCCTCCCAGAGCTCCCGTCCTCCCCGTCACTGACAGCAGCATGACATCTCTCTGCCTTTGATAATACGCAAAGAAATATTCATCACTTCTGCCCTTGAGAAACAAACTTTTCTATAGAAATAACAGCGATACTTGGCTCAGAGCCGGTCGCCAACGCATTTTTAGCTCTCTGCGCTCAGCGCCACTGCAATTTTCTGCACTTCAGCCGTCGCGCGTCGCACTGCATTTTTCTTTTGTGCGAAATCTGATTGAAAGTGCTAGAAAGGGCTCGACTGGAGTGGATGAATTGGGCAGTGTTTATCGGAGAGAGAAAATCTGTTTTCATTTAAAACGAGCCGAGAAAGTCTCCCGTCTCACCCACGTCTCTCGCAGCGCCGCGCCGCATCGCCTGCGTCAGAGGAACCGACGCGTGTTCATTTCTACTCTTTCCCTCGCATCCTCTTTTAAGGCTGCCGACTCGGCCGCCATCCACTAAATAAAGAAACAAATAATTTATTCAGGAGCCTGCAAGGCACTCTACGGCCCTATGACCTGCCTGTCCGGGCCCAAAATAGAGACGACTGTGTGCGGCGCTGGACTAAGTGATTCAAATCCCACCACACTGGAGTGGCCATTAGTTACAGAGTGATCCTTACAAGACACGAAGTGCATTGAAAGGGATAGAAAATACTAACTAGTTTACTCACCCTCGTGTTGTTCCACTTCCTGTTCGTGTGGGACAAGCAATGGGGACTGACAAAATTGTTCAGCATAAAGGCATCACGAAAGCATGGCTTGGGTTCCACGTTTTCTGAATTTATGTGATTGGTCGTTCGACTGACTGAAATAAAAATAGAATCGTTCAACTGGTCGGTTTCGCATATGAACCGTTCAGATGATTTTGAGAATCCGGTCAAATGTGTTCCTCGCACGAAGACTTGAATGTACTGCACAAGTCATATGCACTACTTTCATAATGTTTTTGAAGTTTTTGAAGATTCAGTCCCCATTCGTTGTACACTAATGTTAAATGTAAACTAATCTAAAATATTATTGCAATTTACGGTTTCTTATTTAAATATGCTCAAGAATCATTTGAAGTTTAATCATTTTTCGCTTTATGAATTTCTTTATTCTTACTTTTAAACAATTCAATTAGTGTATCATACGAGGGGTGTGATGAGACTCTTATCCTACGAGATGAGAAGAGACACCGGGTTCACGAAAACGAGAGTCAAGTTTTTTTTGGACTTTTTAAAATAAATGCTCAATGATAAAATATATAGGGAAAATAGTACTTTATTTAACAGAATCATTACAAAAAGCACCTAAACTCTTTTTAAATGAATTTTAATCTATTTTAATGAATTGCATGCAATAACAAGATCTCGTTGAACCCCTAATCAAAAAAAATAAATAGATAAATATAAAAAAGTAATATACAGCATTGCATTTATTGCATCCTTGCTAAATAAAATGATGAATCAATGAAAACAATGAGAGAGAAATAAACAAACAAACCAACAAGCAAATAAATAAATAAATACTGACCCTAAACTTCTAAAAAATTTCGCATGAAAGTAAGTCACACGCGTTTAAAAAAGACTTAATGGTGAATAAACAATGACAGATTAAATATGAATATTCATTTTTTTCTTTAAGTTTTCCCCCCTTCTTGGAAAGAGAGGAAGTTGACTGGGCTTAGGACTCCAGCAAACAGCATTACTCCATCAGAAGTGCAGCGTTTGAGTGATGTACCCTGAATCGGAAGAGTAGGTAATTAAAATCAGTGCATATTTGGAACACAACGAGCATACTAATAGATCCAGAGTACTGCACCAGCGTTCTGGAGCATTCGCTACTGCCTTCTGAAGTATGACTCATGTCTGGCACACCGTACTTAGCGCAGAGTTACATTTCTGAGTGCTATTGTCTCTGGATGTTAGTGTTGCTGTGGTGCTGGTGGGGGGGGGGAGTGGAATAAATGACAGGTCTATAGCATTCTGTAATTTACCTAATGGTGAAGCTTATTATAACCCTACAGAGCAGTCAGCTGTGATTTAACAGAAATATTTTAGCGGTGTTTGCTAACGCAAGCATCATTATTGTTATTGTACACACTTAGGGTTATGAGTTCAGATCACAACCCTAAGCAGAGACGCCCAGTTACTTCAATACGCGATCACCTAGCAACCAGCCCTAATGCCTAGCAACGTGCTCAACATTTTAGAAATTTGTTAAAATTACTGTACCGACACCCCAAAACACCCTAACAACTTAGCGACAATGTAGAAAATCGTAAAATGCTATGGACACCCTAGCAACCAACCAGCAACCCCCTAACGACTTATTGAGCGTGGCCCGCCCACACACACTTCTGATTGGCTGTCATAGTCGATTGATTCTGTTGCGTCGCGGTGTCGCATCTAGTTTGGACACACAAATTGCTTGTTTATGGAATCTTGTCGTGTTGCGTGTAGTTAGGACACGGTGTAAGAACACCCTAGCAACCACCCATCAACACCCTAACAACTTACCAATCATACAGAAATGCTTAAACATTGAGAACTCCCTAGCAACCACTCAGCAATGCCCTAACTATTTAGCGATTTTATTTTGACAGTTCAAACACCATGTAAAAGTGAATTTTGCATCCGCCGTCCCTTAAATGCAACAACAACAACAAAACACTAAATACAGTATGGTATTAAATTAAGCTGTAAATATAATTAAATTAATTATATTTATTAAATGTGATGGTCCTGCTTTAATGTATCGTGGTGCTATAATGTTGCTATTAGTAATAGATGCTAATATTTTGGTATCTTATACCATCATACAGATACCTACTATATATACGAATATTGTATCTGGCAACCCTGGCTTGAACTATATAATTGCTTTCATTGGCCATTACCAATTAATGGCTAATATACATCGATGCATTCCTAATGGTTTGTGTGCCTCTTAAGGTTCACGTGTCCAGTACTTGCTTGTGCTTTGATATCTTACAGGCAGGTGTGTTTACCTCACCAGTTGTCGATACTCTTTCCCCGAATGCTCTGCACCTCTTCCATGGAGTGTGTCCCGCTCTACCGGGATGTGCCCTACTTACGGCATGTGCGTGTGTGTGTTTTGAGAAGCTAATAAGGCAGTCTTAGAGCCTTTACATGGAAGCAGGTCAGTCGGATCCCCGTCGGTGAGAGGCTGTGATCTCTGCCGCTGCGTGGGGCTCCAGAGGGCCCATCACAATCAATGGAAGGGAGGAGATTTGATTTTATACCATCTGTCCTAAAGTGGGACTGGATGATGAACCCTCCTAGCTTGGCAACAACAGGTCAGAAGGTGCAGCCGGTCAAAAATAAGACGAGACAAAAGAGAAAAATCTTTTTTCTCTATTTTAAATTACAATTACAATTGATGAGGACTTCGGAGTCAAGGCGACTTGAATTATTGCACTTGCAGCTCCAACTGGATTTGCACAAATAACTAGATTTGAAGATGCAAGCTAGACGTAGGAGGTTTTTAATGCACTGCTGTGCAGTCACTTAAGATGCTCTGGGTGGTTGCTAGGCTGTTGTGCAAGGTGCGTTCACACTGACTAATGTATTTTAAACAGATTTTAATGGAGCACAGTGGTTGACACAATATAACTACAGATAATATATAACTAGTGTAACATGCATCTTTAAGTATACGTATGCACAACTAGTAACCTCAAAAACATACATTTTAAACACAGGATCTGTCACATGATTAATACTGATCTGATTTGTTATTCAGTGAGCAAGTAATTAATTCAGTAATCACTCCCACTGACTCATAAGTGTTTTTGATGTATTGGAAAAAAAGCTGGGTCATAAGAGTCGTTTGCTCACTTTTTTGCTGCCTGCAATGCAAAATTAATATTTCACATTCAGTTCAACCTGCAAGCTCAGATGTCATTTTTCGGGTTCGTATTTTGGTTTTGGGAGTCCCCAACAACAGGTTAACATGCATGCAAGCTCAAAAAAGTCTTTCATGGTCATATCATATGCATTTATTTTTACCTTATTTGCTTAACGACTCATAAACAATTCCCTCAAGAGTTAATTTTTCCAAACCCCTCCTTTGCGTGACGTTAGTCTGCAGTGATTGGTTGATTTGATGAAGCAGGGTTTGTGTGATGGGTGCTGCTTTGTTTACAGCGTTACCCGGGAAACAGTTACGCTATTGCTGGAAAAGCATCACCTAGTGGTGAAGAATGAATGTACATTTTTATTCAGACCAACGGGACAAGACCATAAAGTTAGTGTCGTCAACATGAACTGGCGTTGGATCTGTTTTAAAAACGATTCGTTTCAGTGATTCAGAGTCGCCTCTAACTCCGTACAAGGTGCACTTTCAGATTTCAAACTTCTCAATCGCTTAGAGCGTGCACGAAAGATCATTTTCAAAAATCCATACCAAAATAAACCCAAAATTGTGCGTGAAGAAGAAGAGTTATCTATGCACTGGTTATTTCGGGCCGAAGCTTGGCACTGTGTCCGTTTACACATGAGCAGCTCATTCTTCAAACAGCGCAGCTGGTGTTTCAGCATCTCAAAGTGGTTGGCTTCACGGTAAACGAACATGAACTCCGTCTTTGCATCTGCTTTGAGTTTGCATCGCTTCAGTATGCATTTGGCAAAAAAAGTGCCAAGCATTCTTGTGATAAGAAGTGCTTATGAACAAAGTAGAATCTTTAATGACTCCCTGCCGTTCCCATCAACCGAAACCAATTTTATCATTAAATTTTATCATTTGATTTCCCCCAAATCATGCACCCCTACATCTGAGCATGTTTGTGTACTCTCATACTATAACTATTGACCCAGTTTTGTCGATATTTGCACCAGCCGTTAAGTTATACACAGGATTTTTATATAGTTGTGAACGTGAAGTACCACCATCAGCTAATGTGTAATATATTGCACTGGCTTTAGGTGGCGGTGTGTTCTCGCTCTAATACCGATGCGCACACACACACACACAAACCCGCAAGGCTCAGAGTTAATCTGTCCACTTGAGAGAGAGACCACACACACACACACACACACACACACACACACTGGATGTATGAATATTTGTGAACACACACGTGCTCGATCTCCCACACGAGCTCAAGGAAAAGCGCCCACACACACATTTACTTCACACATGCTGAGACAGCCAACCTCTACATGCTGATGCATCACATCCAGAGAGCTTTATTTCACTGGGATATTGTTCCCGCTTTGTTCCTGGAGTTTGCCGGGGCAAAGAGGAAGATGATTATGCCGAAATCCAGACTTTGCGCGCTCGGAGAAGGAGTTCCCGAGCCGTACGATTGCTAAGCAATAACCGCCATGCAGCCAGTAATCAGCTAAGTACCATAATCCTCCTTGCAGGGTAAAGTCGTGCTTGACCTCCAGCTATATACAGCCTGTGATAACAGCATTAAACGGTAACACCGCTCTCCACTCCCAGAAGCCTTTGCACCTCGTGCGCTCAGGCCTCTCGGCGCCCCCTCGGCTCTTCTCGGCCCGCTTCGGCTTTCTAGATTTGCTCCGGTGTGGAGAGCGTGCGGGGAGGGGTGCAGGACGCACACTAAGCTAGCAGCTACCGCGCTACGGGACCGGTGCATGTATTTTCTGTAACCCTGACCTCGTTTCCCCCCCCCGGCCGGACCTGTTCTGCCCCTCCGGCGGCGTGTGGTGCGGTGCACGTGCGTTTGATGCAGCCGCGCGGTCGTCATTGTGGCGCCCGCAGCCCAGATGTGCAGCTCTTGAGTGACAGGTGCGTGCGTGCTCGGCCGCGGAGGATTGGTTCTTCTTTTTTTTTTTTTTTGCCGGCGCAGCATTCGTGTGACAGTCAAGTTCCTCTCGCCGAATGCTGCTTAGTTGACGGTTTTGTGACAGGCGTGCAGATGTTCCCAGAGAAGTAATTATAACGCCTGAGTAATGCTCGCACAGAAGCGGCCGTGCAGTTGGGAAAGATTATCATGCGTGAGGTTTAGGGCTGTTTACATCTCGTGATGCCATGCTGTGGGTATAGGATTAACACTCATTCTGTTTGTTTTCCTCTTTTTGTCCCAGCAGGATGCTGTTTCGAGCGTCATTATAAGTTTGAGCCGCTTTCTGTGCAATGCATGCTTGTTCTTATATTATAAGCCGGTGTACGAAATTGGGGGTCACTACTTTTTTATTTGGCAAAGATGGGTTACTTGATCAAAAGTGACAGTAAAGACACTTACGTTTCTGTTTTGAATGAATGCTGTTAACGTGCGTCGAAATCATTAGGATGGTTTCTGAAGAATCACGTGAGATTAAAGACTGGAGTATTGAAGCATTTTATCAAAATCAAACAGTATTTGACCTTCGTTCATCTTTGGATAACAATGGAAGAGATTTTAGACGGCGTCGACTCTATAGACAGCAACTCAACTAAAACGATTGGAGTCCAGAAACATTCGTAAAGACATCGGTGAAGCGGTCCATGTGGTATCGGTAGCTCAACTTCAGTTTAGCGACGCTACGAGAATACTTTTTTTTTTGCGTAAAGAAAATAAAAATAACCTAATTTGCTCTCCTTAGTTGTATCTTGAGCCATTTTGGCGAGTATCACAAGCACACGCATGCTTTAACGTGTACTAAAGTACTACCGATATGTAAATAATAAGCAAGTAGTTAATAGTAATCGGCCTCTAGTGTTACCTTTATTTCCATAGGGACCTTTTATGGTACTTGTTTCCCAGTGAGTTAGCATTTACAGACAAGCAAGTGTTTGGAAAATTCACAATTAATTTTGACAATTTTGGCGCCGCGACAGCTTTAACAGCTCGAAAATAAAAATAGGCGGCACAAAAACCATTTGTCTTGGTGTTCTAATGTGTGATGTGACGCTTTTAGTTGACTGGCACTCCGTCCTATTTTTGTAACTTTGCACAGTTGCTCCAGTGAGTTTATATTTAATTCAGTGTATAAATATGTTGAATCAAATTACCTCGGATGCCACCGTTTCGGTGCAAACGAGGAATTATGGTTTGGGATCTTTTACTCCCGTGGCCATTCCAGTTATGCACTGCGGTGTTTAGTTATTTTGTGAGGTGAGCCGACACATGGCAAACAGAAAATAGTCTCAGCTGTGAGCGAAACGTCAAAATGGCCTTTATTTTAAAGCTAACAGCCGCTGAATATTGCAGTGGTTTTGAGTTTTGTTTCTCCTTCTGTGCTGTGTCTGCTCTGATTCGAGAGGCTCGTGGGGCTTTGCACGGAAACGACAAATCAAGGAATAATATCACCCATATTGCAGCATGCATATGATGACACGGTGGATGATGTCACATTTACATTTAGACATTCAGCAGTCATTTACTGCTGAAATATGGTGCGGCTCAATATGCTGCTGCTGCTGCTGCTGACTCTGCACAATCATTTAATGATGCATTGCCCACGTCAATAAAAATAAGATGTTCGCCCATGGCAAAGCCAGCAATATAATGCTAAGTTATTATGGGTGGTTGTTGGGGTGTTTCTACGTGGTTGCCAAGTTGTTATCAGCATTTTACATAGAGTTGCAGATTGTTCTTTAGATTGGTGTAGGTCTATATATATATATGTGTGTGTGTGTATATATATATATATATATATATATATATATATATATATATATATATATATATATATATATATATATATATATTGAAATGAGAGATTAACTTAAGTAATTTTTTTTTCACTTTTTTTATCACTTATCAGTAAAATATCATTTGTTAACCTTAACATGTTATTAAATATTTTAATTACCTAACATTAATGAACGTTTTGAATTTTTCATTGGGAGTTTAACCAATTTATTAACTAATGATAAATAATGAAGAATGTAAAGTGTGTGACAGAATAATAAAGAATTTATTTTCATTTGTTATTGAATATTTAAATAATCATCTGCTTTGTTTAGTAAAAAATGTACATTTTAATTACATTATAATTGTATTAATGGTTTTAATTTTAGTCAACTATAATAACCTTGCACCTCAACAAACCACGTGACTTGTAGCACCATTCATGCCTATAAAAAGAACGATAAGAGATCATTCGCACTCAACTTTAATACTTAAGGTTATGGTTTTGTTCAAATCACAAACAGTAGTAAAATGGCTGTTTACTTTAACAGTCTCTTTCCAGCTGTGGGAGAGTAGCAGCATCTGCTGTAAGCGAGACCGCTGGCGTGATATAACGGTCAATGAGAGCGAAACAGAACGGGAGGAAACTAAACGCATCTGGCTCAGTCTTGGCACTGCAGTGTTCCTCTGACTCGGTGTGACACACTTCCCCTCATGACTCTGGCCGGAGACGAACGCTCTGCCCTTACAGGTTAACCGCTATGAAAGCCATGGCTCAAGGGTCTGTTGTGGCAGACAGGTCCCAGACCACCAAACCCCATCCAACTGGCCCCACTCACAGAGCTTCACGGTCCCTGCGGGCTCCTCACCATGAAAGAGCTCCAGGGCAGGAACGGCAGCGATGCTTGTTGACGTGCGCCTGCTTAAACAAGGGCCCTGAAGCCAAGCGGGGATAGACTCGTGGCAGTGAACTTGAGGGCACTGCTGGCGGAGAACAGTTTAGTGTGTGTCAGTCTGGGGGACTAGAAAGACAGTGGAAGGCATAAATTAGGCATGGATCAGGATGCCGTGCTCCTTCTGGGGTTTTTTTTAATGATAAGAACCCCAAATATTATAATCCTCTTCCGAAGGGGAATATAAATAGAATACAAGGGCAGCTTTTTATAAGACTTATATGGTGTGATGGAAAAAAAATGCACCTTTGTTAAAAAATTGTAACAACTGCCATTGGAATTGTATTAAATATAATATATTTAATAATAATAATATTATATATATATATATATATATATATATATATATATATATATATATATATATATATATATATATATATATAATTTTTTTAAACATTAATATTAGATGTGTAAAGCAGAGAAACATTTTAACATTTAAACATTAAATGAGATTTACATTTTTTTGGTTTGGACTTTTTCTTAATGGTTAAGTTGAATGTCGTTAAGCAAAGATCATGCATAATTAAAATCATGAAGTTTGTATAATTTAAGATTAATTTATTAAAACAAAAATGTTTTTTTAGCTTGGTAAAAAAAAATTTAAAATGTATTTATTTATTGTTTTTTTCCAGTAATTATGTGTGTTTTTCTGGTTATCTTTCTGGTTATATATAGAGTGATTTTTCCAAAAATTTTGATTAAGTTTGTACGTAAATCTACTACTACTACTATCTATTGGACAGTAGCAATATATTTCTGACACTTTAAGTTTAATTTTGGCGTGTGGCCATGAGGATCTTTAAATTTTTGTGTGTTTATGATATGATAATAATTGTACTCAACAAAGGGGTCAAATGTTCCTGTAGTGACCCTCAGAGCAATTCTGGATATGTTGCTTATGTATTTGTCATTATTTATTTGGACAGTAGACAATGAAATCACAACGAGCATCCCGCTCTTGTGTAGTAAACTAAACCATTCATTCGCACAGACACATGCAGAACACAAAGGATTTAAATTGTAGTGTGCTGACCTACTTTTAATTAATACATGCAAACTTTGGCAAATTCTGTAACATTCTGTGTTATAAGGTAAGATCTATTTTTATGATTGGGTTCTGCAATTTTGTCCAAGTTTTCCACGTTAGGAAAATCATAGGGCCCTGCAGCTCTAAAATACTTTTCTTTTTTTTTTTTTTTTTTGAGTTACTGTGTGAAAGGACCACAACACGGGACTCAAACTCATGTCTTACACGTTTCGTCATTCTTCAGCATTCTGCACCATAGGGCTGCATGATTACGACAAAAATCATAATCGTTGATTATTCCCTTGAAACTGTAATTGCAATTTATAAATTATGATCATCACAATTTAAATTGAATGAGCTTTATGTTAGAAGCAGAAGCATGTCATATGCCATTGAAGAAAATAATAGCAGCTGAACAGGTTTTTTATAGTATCAAACTTCAAATGTGAGCTATACATTGGATTAGTTTTTTTCCTTTTAAATACAAAAGTACAAATATACATAGTGTTATAATGCTATACCAAAACTACAAATAAAACAGTGCAAGATAACATGTATAAAGAAAGAACATCGTAAGCCCACAGAATAATATAAGTGGATTTTGAACAATTAATTGCCACCATAATTGTACTTTCAATTAGAAATGTGATGCCCTACTGCACCTGCGTTTTGTCCCATTTCAGTATTTAGCAATTCATCCAGCTGTTTTTTAATACTAGAATACGTTCTAAGTCTAAGTAATTATACAAACAACAAGCTCAAACAACTCACCTCTAGGTAGTTTTATACATCCCTAGTATGAATCACTTGAAGAAAAATGAAGGTGCTATAAGCTCATTTGTGACTGAGAGTACAGTTTCAGCCTCACCTCACTGCATTGACCACTCGCACTGACCTCATTTCCTTTTACATTCTTAGAAACAGAAGCCCATCAGCATCCAGGGACCCCAACGCGGCATATAACCAAAGGGAGGGGGAAGGAGGACTGCAGTATGCCCCGGCTGAAGGAGGCATGCCCCGATCCCCGTCCGACTACGGACGTGACCCTGGCCATTCGCCGAGGAGTTCAAGAATGTACAATGAGGTGGGCGGTTACCAAGACGGCCGAGGACGCTGGCACTCGCAAGGCCAGCGTTTGGACGGCCAGCTAGAAGACTATGAGCTCCAGAGACGTCGTGAGGAGGAATACCAGGCCCGATACCGCAGCGATCCCAACCTGGCGCGCTACCCAGTCAAACCCCAGCCCTACGAGGAGCAGATGCGCATCCATGCCCAGGTGTCACGGGCTCGGCACGAGCGGCGCCACAGCGACGTCTCGCTCGCCTACACAGAACTCGACGAGCCTCTGCATGGGCCCGGTGGGCGGCAGTCGCGCCTCCCTCTGTTGGGAGGCCCAAGTCAGCGCTCGTACTCTATGGACAGGAGCTCGCCGGGACACCGGATGTCGAATCACAGCCCACCGACGCCACACCGCAGCCCCGTGCTGGGCGAGAGCCGGCGAGGCCCGGCGGAGCCAACGAGGAAACCCATACCCCAACAGCACCACTTGGACCCTAGCTCAGCCATGCGCAGAAACAAACGGGACAAAATGGATAGCATGCTACGAAACGACTCTCTGAGTTCGGACCAGTCCGAGTCGGTTCGGCCTCCTCCACCTCGACCGCACCGCAGCAAGCGCCTTGGCAAGCTCCGAACCATGGGCAGCTTCAGCAGCTCAGAAGAGGAGCTGGCAACCACGCCGGAGTACACCAGCTGTGAGGATGTGGAGCTGGAGAGCGAGTCCATCAGCGAAAAAGGTAAACGCTGCCGACTCTGAATGGAATTATTGCATTTCTGGTTGCTAATCGCTGCTGTGTTTTAGGAAGTTGCATTAAGAGTTTCTGGAACTTCAGAGGTGACTCCATTTATGTCAGTTTCCTAGAAAGATCTATGCCTTCATGCAGACCACCACGTTGCTCCAGAGCTGATGGGGGCAGCAGCGAGTACAGTGCTGTTGTATGGATTATTTAGAGCCTGTGAAATATAGTGCAATAGCTTGTTTACTCTCAACTGAGTGAAATGCAGATGGAAGGCTGGAAGTGACTTTTAGGTTATACAGAATTTGTTGACAAGTAGTTGCAATGTTACTTATAATTAGTAGAATGTCTAAAGTGGACTATCAAAGTTTAGGGTTAGTAGAATAAGTCGACATATACTTGCAAAGGTTCTGATAGTCAGTATGTAGTATGTTGTGCACCCATCAAAACAAAGTGTAAGAAGATATTAAGCAGACAGTCTACTAATACTAACTGACATGTAGTTGTTAGTCTCAAGTGGACTATCGAAATAAAGTGTTACAGATATTTCCATCCAGGAATCACTAGCAGAAATTCAAAATGCCTATGTTTTGCATTGTTTATGGATGCTTAACTCGGTCAAACTGAAAAACCACTAGAAGAAAGTAACCGCTTTGAAAAGTATGTTCTATATATTATGAATTTGTGTAGCGTGAATATAGCATAGATTTGAATATTATATGTATGTTTGTCATGTGACCTACCGGACCAGCCTCATCTCCCGTGGCCTCATGGGATTGTCAAGTGTCCATTAGATACGCACTTCAGAATCTCACCTGAAGTGTTCGTGTTGGGTCTACTGTTTAGTTAATTTGCACATACTACGCTTTTAATGTACTGTTTTACATTATAGTAGGGAAGTTTGCTGTTTGGATGCAGCGTGTGTGCGCTCTATAAACAGCAGCCAGAGGAATCTTGTGGTTCGACATCCTAGATCAGGACCTGCTCCTGGAGAGCTACCTTCCTACAGACTTTTTTCAGTAACTCTGAGCATTTGATTGGGTTTACGGCTGAACTCTGCAGGACGGTAGATCTCCAGGAGCAGATCCTAGATCCTAAATGATTTTGTGTTATTTTTTACTGAATGTTCTTGGTTGGCCCACTTCAATAAGAAAGTCCGTTTTTGCAGAGCAGAACTTGTTGATGGTCAAGATATTGTGGGTTATAATGTCATCTTACGGAATCTGCCTTCAATACAGATTTGGAGAGGTTTTTTTAATTAAGAGAGCATAATGAAAGTAACATTTGTTGAAGAATTATTGCATGCTTTTTTTTTCAGTTGTCTACACTGTTGAATGAATTGTTGAATATTAAGCAGATTATTGCTTGTAACAGTAACCCCACAGTTAATATTCTCAACACAGTCATATGAGAAGACAAAAGATGCGAGAATTAAGTTATTCTGTGACCTTTCTCCTCTATATTCAGTTTAAAACTGCACTTAAGATAAAGGAGAATCCAGTGACTCTGGCAATTACATGGGGTGAGTCACATGACCAGGGTTTAAACCATGGAGGGTGTTTCATTATTTAAGCAGGTTTAATTATGTAATACAAACCGGGCTGAAGATGCCGGAGTGTGAATGGGGACACAGGACACAGTCATACATTGCCATTCACTGTTAAGTAGAATCCAGTTAGAATATGAATGCGTAGGAGGGCTATAGCCTACGCATAATATGGACATTTACTTTACAAATATTACGATGCATTTCTATAGACTTGACTGACCCGAGAGGTTGAACAATGAGATGCGCTCATTCAAAGACGTGCAGTTGTTACTTGAACATTTATTTATACGTGCATTTATTGCGGTCGTATGTCAGATGCACGTGACAGCGTAATATGTTACTGTAACAAACACTGCACGCTTTCTTTCAGAATCATCATTGGCTGGCAGAAAGACAAATATAGGCTGCATGAACATTTTCACCCAGAAAAACCAAGATAATTGTCAATCGTCAGTAGCTAATTTCGCCAAAGAAAATAAAGCCCCGAAAACTGTCGTGCGTCTCTATCCAACACACGGCATGGTGTTATTAATGAATCCACGTTTTTAAAGGAATCGAGTGAATCAATAATTCAGTGAACCATTCATACAGGCACTTACTTAGTTTCTGAATGAATCAGCCGTTTGAACGAATCGATTGAATAGTTTGCTTATTAAGACAGGTGTTTGTCACCACCTTCTGGATACGTAGAGTATCCTTTTTTCTTTTTATTTGTATGTGTTATATTTCAGCTTCCTGTTTGTAATGTCTACTCAGTGTTTTTTCTAAACTACCGCTTTAAGTATTACTTACTATTGTCTTTATTCAGCATGTTAATGATTGGCGCATGATAACAATTTTTGGATCATCAAAGGTCAGCAGCAAAGACATTGATATATAAAATGGGACTAGATACATTTGAATGCTAAATCAGTTTTTAATGAATTAATGCACATTCACATTTATTCTAGAACTACACCGTATTCACACACAATGCCTCCGACCTTCTAATTTCCAATTAATCTGATTATCTAACTTGCGTTAATTTGTTTCCCCTAACACCGATGGTACATCTTAACATGTATAACAGATCGTAAGGTAATTAAAATGTCTCACCAAATTGCCTTTTTAAAACCATGTCCGTGTTTCTTCATTAGTCATTACAGCCAGGCTTTTCAAACTACTGCACAGATGTCTTCTTTATTTAACACACCTGGCCTGAACTGGATCTGTCAAATAAAGAGAGATTCAAAATGGGCAGCAGCTCAGGGAGGCTTTTGGAACGGTTTGAAAAGCCCCGACGTACAGCAGAATTCCAAGTTATTTACAAGCTAATATCTGTGGCATGTTGTTTGCTACGTTAAATAATTGCAATTCATGTCTCAGCATGTGCATTTTAAATAAAGACTTTTACTCGTGGGAAAGCTCAGTTGAAGGATTTAACACTTAGAGATGCATAAAGGGGGTTGCACATCATGTGCGTCATCGATGTTTTGTCAATTCTTGAAGTGAGCTTTCGACCGTAATGGCTCTTTTTCGCCAAGCGGTACAGTTCAGTATAGTACAGTAGGGTGCACAATTAGGCCTGTTTTCATTGTCAAAAGGTGTAAATTGTACCAAAAATGGTACCATACCGCTTTTTTGGTAGCCTTCTGTTGGGATATTACTTTGATAAAGGGTTGCCCGATACATTGTTTCAACATCGATATCGAAATCCAAGAAAGAAAATGTTTCTGTAGCTTTCTGAATATTAAGTGAATGTTAATCAAACAACAAAACCCAGAAGATTTATTAGATTTAACTTGCAGTGTAAACTGTGCAATGTTATTTCATATTTAATTATTCAGTTTCTGCACCTGAATACTCTTAGACTTAATTGAAAAATATAAAATATTTGTTTATTATATATAAAGCATTTATTGTTTATTTAATTTGTAGCTTTGTAAGTAATCTGGTGTTTTGTTTTTTTTTTCATATTGCAACATATATTGCAGAAAAACTATGTCAATGCGAGTTTTTTTTTATATTGATCAGCCCTACTTTGATACCTAGAAGGTAGAGCTGCATGATTAATCGAATGCAATTGTCTGCACATTTTGTAAGTAAAGCTGGTTCTGTGATTTAGTAGTAAATCTCCATCACCTGCTTTCAGGTGGAGCAGCATTTATTACACAGAGTTCTCTGACAAGCTACTCAAAAAAATTGCAGAAAATGTAATCTTACGATTAGGAAACGGGTGTTTGAAATAAATTCTTCTGTGAAACGATAATGTGGCTTCTTACACAGAATTAAGAATGCAACATACTTCATAGCCTTTATCACTTTATCAATACCGTGTCGATTAGCATTGAATTATAGGTATACTTTATTTGGATGAAAGTTATAAGAAGAACTCTGATAAACCGTATATATTGCCATAGTCATGTGTTTATTAGTCACATTGAATCAATGAAAGCGTTTAAATCTTCTGTTTATTTAGCAGCCGCTGTAAGCATTTCTTTGATTTCTTCTTCAGTATGTATTTTCAGTTTCTGCGTGAGAGCGCCTCTGGCCTTCGGTTGGAAATTTACAACTGATCACAGAGCCGTGCTTCACTTACAAGATATGCGTGTCAATCGCAGCTTCTGCCTAATAGCGATTTCGATTTAATTTCATTTCGATTTATTGTGCAGCCCTACTTTTTAAGATACTACTTTGACAGTTTCATGAGTAAAATATATTAATTTCTGAACCCCTTTTTTCAGTGTATTTAAAACGTGGTGGCACTTTTCCTCAGGTGTGAAAGTAACTTAGGAACAAGGTCAGTGGACTCTTTGAAACTCCCATTGATCAGCAATGTTAGCGGTTTAGCAAAAGTCTACATGGTACTCATTATCAGTAGGCTTCCAGAAATGGATATCTGTGAAGTACCTGTCCTTCCTCTTCCTCCTCTTTCTTCTTCCACGTAAGATATTCCCCTCCCCTAAAAGCTCTGATGTTGTCAGGGTCACAATTAGCTCAATTGGTTAAGCCTCTTTGCACAGGAGCAGTCTCGAGAGAGCTCCCCAGAGCCTTCCTTCATCTGCAGAAGCAGGGAGAGGGAGTCCCAGCAGCTTCGCAGTGGTGGAGGGTCACTTCCGTGGCAGAGTCGGGAAGTGAAATTGCACCAGTGCATCTGTCATGGTTACCTCTCCACCACAGCTACTTAATGCACTCAAGAGGCTACATTCGAGCAGAAGAAAGTAGGACACATAGTGACTCAAGGAGACACTTGCTTCCACCTTCATCAGGCTCATACTTAGTTTCTCTGTTTCAGTCAGCTGTCTAAAGGCTAGTTCACACCCAGCAAATCTCCAAATCCCACTGCTTGTTCAGTAGGGTATCTGCTCAGGCAATGAATGTTTCCCCGAATTTCCAATCCAGCATCGAGCGTTAAACTCTAGAGTCGACGCAAATCTAGCAGGCATCCAATCACTCCATCTGACCTCATAAGAGTGGCACACCTCTTGACTGTAGACAGGAAAGAGCTTGATCTCTGACAAGCTTATCCTTTCAACGGCTGCCATTGGACATACGTCAGTCAGTCAGTCAGTGACAACTCAACCTGATTGGTTAAAAGTAGTGAATTCCCTCCCCGCCTGGAGAAAGAGAAAAGGATTTGGTCAAAGTAGCAAACTAGTGGAGGCACACACCAAGACGGCACGCTGTGTGAAGCCTGGGAAAATGGTGGTAAGTCAATATTTCATCAAACCGCCAACACCTGGAATGGTGACTGGTTTTGCTGCGTAAGTGAGTGAGGACTTTTAACTTAATTGTTTGCTCTGAACTTCACTTTTTAAGTGAAAACTACCAACTAGAGGACTGGAAAATCTAAAGGAAAGGAATAGTTGTATTGGTTGGGTGCAAGCGATTGAGGCCAATGCTTGCTCCCATGGAGTCATGAGCAAACTGTAGGGGTTCTCAGAGTCAGGGATCAGCCCGGCAAACTCAGGGAAACAGTCTGTTGTGATGCGGGGACTATGTAGGGCAGGGTGTTTGAGCTGGCTTACAAGAATAACGGTAAGCTCATTATTCTAAGGCATGAACTCCATTTCAGTGCAAGGAGAAAGAGAGAGGGAAAGAATGACATCGTTGAGAGGCAATGGAAAAAAGCGCAAAGAGTTGGGTTCGATGTCTTTCTTGAAGGGGATGTGCAAGACCTTTAAAGACCGACCCAAGTGTGATTTGAAAAGCTGCAGTTGAGTTCGAGTCCCTTTTCTGGTGGACGCAGTTCAGTAAATCAGCTTTGCAGAACCTTAACTTGCCAAGGTTTGCAAGGGGTGGTGCAGCAAAGACGGATTATCAACAATATATTGGGACTACACAGAACAAATTCCCTTTTTTTTTCGGAAGGCGCTGGGAAGGCGCACACAGTGCTTGGACAAATGGCGAACGCTTCTGGTTTGTGAGGCATGGTGTATGTTAAGGCAGAAGTAATGTCTACAGAAGTAAGCTTTTACAATATTCATTCTTTTCACGGCAGCACACAGATATTACCGCATGCTGGCAGGGAAATTGGGGACAGGATGATGCAATGTTGGCAGCAGTAATCAGACTTCTGCAATATTAAAGTTTTCATGCTGTACACTAGGATACAATTTCTTTTTATCCATTTATTATAGTACCGTTATGATATTGCACTGAATCTGGCTGTTGAAATTATGGATGCATAATAACATATTTTTCATCTTTTAAACTACAGCTTGGTTTCGTAATCAAATATATTGTGCTGGTGACACAGGCACACGTAAAAACTATTATCTTGCACATATGAAGTGAGTTCTATGACCATGGTTTACTTAAATAGTCCAGTTTATTTTGCACATTTCAAGTGAATGCTATGATGGTGGTTTGCTTTCATTTAGTTTATATTTAAAGGACCTTAAAATATATATGTGTGTGTGTGTGTGTGTTAAATATTCCATATACTACATAAGCAAAATGGGATGCATATTATGGTATTATGTACATTATGCAACAGCATGGAGCAGTATTAAACAGATAAAATATGTCTTTTATTTATTATTTAATCACTATATTTTAATTTATGTGTATCTCTAACCAGATAAAGACTTAACAGAGAGGTTCTCTGTCAACAGAAATAGTGCTGTTTAAAATGTGCTTCTCAGAAAATGTACTTTCAGACAATATTTGTGACATTTTTTCATTTCTTTCTGTCAAACTGCTGGAAAATCAGGTTTTGCCTTGTTGCGTTGTTGTTCACGCTTTTTTTTTTTTTTTTTTTTGTAACACTATGCCACTTTAAAATATCTGTATTTGTTCTTTCTTTCCATTTGCTTTATAGGTAAGTGTATGCAACGAAAAGCGATATCAATTGTTACGTGTGTTAATTTAAAGTGATAATTAACCCAAAAATGACAATTCTGTTATCATTTAGTCACCCTCATCAGTCACCAACCTGTTTTTTTCTACTGTGGAAAACAAACAAGATCTTTTAAAGAATGCATTAGTGCCTTTTTTCATGTAATTGCAATGAATGGAGATCTAAGGTTTCACAAAAGTATTATTAAAGTAGTTCTTATAACCATTAAATGAATGGTGATTTAATTTCGTCAACCAGATCAACTGTTTTTGTTTAGTTTTTTTTTTTTCAAGAACCGATCCACTCTTGAACCAGGCATCTATTGTGGATATCTTTTTTGCAAGTTGCAGTCCCCATTCATTGTAATCGCACGGAGTAAAAAACAGCTAGCGCGTTCTTTAAAATATCTCCTTAAGTGTTACACGGAAGAAAAAAGTTGCGCTCTTGCAGGGTGAGTAAATAACGGCAGCAGTTTCATTTTTGCAGAACTACTCCTATAAAAGAGAAAGCGTGCGTATCTGCCTATACAAGTGAAATCTTGTTGACTGGAGTGTGTGCGTATGTGTCCTCTCACTGTGCTGTCCTCAGGAGATATGGATGGTCACTGGTGGGACCATGCGTCTTGGCATAGCGAGGCCTCCTCAATGTCTATGGTGAGGCTTGTGACCCTCTCACCCCATTTCCCCTCGTTTAATTCACCTCTGCATGTTTTGTTTCTCCTCCTTTTTTGTATCATCCATAACTTTTAGGCAACATTCAAAGGGGAAAAAGAAAAACAAATGAGCAGGCATATTTTTTGGACGCCAGTTATGCAGAGAGGCAAAAGACAGTGGTGCGATTTCGGGAGCGCTCCCGCGACGAAGACGCGGAGTGGTGCGAGCCGCAGGTCAAAGATTCAGGGGTTGACACGTGCAGTAGCACCACGCTAAACGAGGAGCATAGCCATAGCGACAAGGTACTGAGACGACTTCCTGCCGCCTGCCTCTCGCTTCCTGTGACTGACCTGCTCGACTGTCTGTTTCTGCCCCTGGAGGGTTTCCCGCTCTAACCGTGCCTCTCAGACGAGAGGAGAACCCTCTGGTTTGCTTTGCTCCACTGTCTTCTGGCTGCAGAGTCCTAGCGCATCCTAACTCACAGAACGATGAATGACAAACTTCCTGGCACTGTTTGCTCCATATGCTGCATGCTTCTCGATGCGGACAGACGCTCCATTTTGATTGCAAACCTGTTTTTCCTCACTTGGTCACGTCACCTTTTCACAACCCCACCCCCCACCTTCGGGATTTCCTGACATGATTTTTTCCACACAATCCTTCAGTCTCAGCTTAAACACAGGGATAGGCTAGTGTGGGAATCGATCTTGCACTAAGCAGTTGTTTTTCTTTTCCCCTTTTCACTGTCTCATTCTTCATGCTGTCCTTTTCTGTCCCATCTTTGGTTTTCGTTCGTTCACCGCGTCTTTCGCGATAGCGAATAGAAGTAGCTTGCTACATCCATACTGCTTGAGGGTGTGAGAGCAATTTACTTTGCTTTTCTGGTTAACCGGCGGATTGATCTGGATCAGTGCTTCTCAACTGGTTTTTAAAATGAAACAATTGTGAATTGGTTGACCATTGGGTTTAGGGAATAATTTGATCCTAATTTGATCTTTATTAATAGTTAAGAAGGTAGTTGTTAAGTTTTGATATTGAGGGATGTAAAATATGGCCATGCAGACTAATATGTTCTTTATACGTACTAATAAACAGTTAGTATGCTAGTAATATGCATGCTGATACGCAAATACTTAATAGTGAGAATTTTAACATTTAATATTTGTGAATTGGCTAACCGTGTTTGATGTGATAAAGCAACAAGCACGAGATTTTGGAACATTTTGTTAATAGTTTGTTTTTCTTTTTTAGGCATTGAACTGTGTAGTATCTACTGTAAAATCTTATTGGTCCAAAATCTTCCACTGTATATTAAATATGAAATATCTTCTGACTGTGTGCGATTCAAATCAACAGTGTTTACCATTCAGGTGGAACATGCTGGATACTTTTCACAACACTCCTGGTTCACTTGAATTCACAAAAACACAGTATGGAATCTGTCTAATGTAAATTTGTGAGGAACCAAGTGAACAGAGATTTATGTTAAAACTGGAATTTGTACAAAAAGAATGCAAAGTATTATATGAAAGAGTCCGAATGTATTATAAACCATGACCACTGTTACACTTTCCGCAAAAACAAAACATGGCTTGTGGGTCTAACCATTAAATGATCTTTTCAAGTATATGATATATTTATTTTGCGTTTTATTTTTTAATGTTTATAAGAATCAACTGTCAAATCTCGCCAGCTGTGAAATAACTGCTTTTAAGTGAAATACTCAGTTTTGCAGTTAATGCAACAACTGTAGAGTTTTGTAATCACATTACAGTCACGATGACAATATTCAATTGGCTCCTTCTTTGTGGGTTGAATGTAACTGAAAGTAGATGTAACTTGTAGTGGCCGTGGTTTATAGTTTTGTGGAATGCAGTCCGATATACAGTTTTTTTTTGTTTGTTTTTTTTGCATTCAGCATTATAGCTTTTTATAAAACAGCTCTGTTTCTTTATGATTGCTAGGCATGGTAAAATACTGCATCAACTGACATTATTACATCAGTATTACTGTATACAGGTCAATACAACGTCCCACAGCTGTTCTGAAATCACTGTAAACCACTGTTTCTTGGGGGTCACTGCTTTAATCGAGTAATACGTGCCAGTATTGTGATTCGCCAGTTGAGAACTGCTGATCTAGTTTACTGCTTTGAGTTGTGGTCCTGAATGGTGTGCTTGATACCTCTCACCTTGTTGTACTTGTACTTAATGCACAAACCGAGCCCTATAGGGTGGACTTTTTCACGCTGTTAGATCCTGCCATCTTTTCCTCACCCTCATGTCATTGCAGACCTGTAGGACTGTCTTTGGAGATGTAGCGCAGAGAGCTCCGATTCATAACGGCCGCCGGAGCTGTCAAACTCCCAACAATGGCAAAAGCTTGTACCAAAAAGTGGTCCATACAAACCGTTCTCCGTGTTCCAAGCTTTCTGAAGGCATTCAGTGGCTTTACGTGGGGAACATGCTCTAAGAAATGTCTGCAAAATGATGTGCCGTTTTAAAGGGATAGTTCCCTGAATATGAGAGTTTGCTGTTAATTTACTTACCCTCAGGCCATCCAAAATGTAACTGACTTATTTTTTCTTCAGTAAAATAGTAGAGAATATTTTTAGTTGAAACTCTGGTTCTTGGTGATTCATAAAAAATGCAGTCAAAATAGCATGTACAGACAAGACTCAATAGTTTTCTTTGTTTTTTTACGCAATAACGTTAGTACATTATTCTTTTAGATAAAATCATAAAGAGCAACAGTTTAAGCTAAAAATCTTTATATACTGAAGAAAAAATCGTCTACATTTGGGATGGCCTAAGAGGAAATTAACAGCAAATTTTCATTTTTGGGTGATTCATTTTCTTAGATATTTTTTTTTTCCTCTTACAGATATTAAATCACATACAATTAACATATGGTGCAAAATAATAATACATGAGCTCATTGTCATCAAATTTGGCACTTAGTGTTTTGATGCACCATATGAATTAAGCGTATATTAGATTTGAGAACTACAGTAGATGGGAACAGTTTACTTACAATAGCTTTGTATCGCTTTATGACATGAGAGTGCAAAATGATGAAAGGATTTAACTTTTCCTTTAAATACTGTACATTTTATGGTATTTATTCCTAATACAAAACTCCCCTTATAAAGTCAACATGAAATCAAACCCTATTTACGTACTTAATGTGCTTCTGACCTTACTGGCCATGATGCACGTGTGCGTGTTATTGTCTTCATAATGCTTCATCAAAAGGAAATAACTTCAAACAAAGTTTTCAGCTGACGCTACAAATCATCTTGGTAACACTTTAGATACACTATGCTTTTTTTTCCCCCCTTAATAAACTCTTTTGATAAAGTTAGTTATGTAGTAGTTATAATAAACACATTGTGCTTTTAATAACCGGGCAGTGTTCTAGTAATATGCATGCTAATAAGCAAGTAATTAATAGTGAATAGTGTTCTCTAATCTAAAGTGTTACCGACCTTTACCAGACTTTATTCTGGCCTATAAGACCAACACCAACATAACTCGATCACTTCCCAGAGGATAGAATCAAACCCTATCCCACTTTATTTATTTAAGCATACCGTATTTCATGTTGACGAGTATTTTAAGTGACGCATTGGTTCGGTTTGTGTCTTCACAGCAAACAAGAGCTGACCTCCTCCTTTAATTTCCCGAGCCTGTGCATGTGTGTGCGCGGTGGTAATGTACTGCGTGTGGATGCTTGTATAAAAACAAGAGGTGTATTGTCACTTTGACCCTGTAGCACCCGGTGACATGGCAACCATCCAAAGATGGAGAGCGCCTAATAGGGCGGATAGTGCTAAACAAGCGGATGAAAGATGGCACGGTACCCAGGGACACAGGGGCACTGCTGGGCCTCAAGGTAAGGATGCCCAAACACCAACAAAGATCATAAGAGATCTCCAGCAAACACTCGTTCAGCTTCATACATGGTTCGCTAACTATAGTTGTCTCCCAACCGAATTAAATATCCGTTATACCCTTTTAACACTTATTTGTATATTATCTTGTATAAGATGCAAAGGTTGAGTTGCACTTCACTAACCAGGTTTCCATCCAAGGATGTTTTTGTGAAAAAGGGTTTAGTGCATCAAAATGTTTGCTGATGTAGCTGATGGAAAGCCATTTATCGATAAAATTTCTCATGTGTCGATGTGTTTTTTTTTTTCCGGTTTTACTTTAGCACTGACATTTTATATCGACACTTCAAATGGTGCAAAATATTGTTTGGAAACACATTTTGTCGAGAAAAAGGGCTTTAACGCAAATAAACGCTGCGTCACATGACATAATTAGCCTATAGGCAGCGTCCGTGTTCATGGTGTTGCTCGCGTCAAAGCACTGGTTCTCTGTAGCCTATAGTAAGAAAAAAGGTAAGGAAGTTACCTCTTAAACGTACATATCTAAATTTGATGTTTCTTATAATACGCTGAAAGTTAAGGCGGTGGCCTGATTTCGTTCTGAAGATGAAAGTTGTCGAGTTGTGTAACTGCGTGCGGCGTTGACGGGATCATTAGATTGTTTTTATTTATTAATTTTTTCTTAGAAAAGTGGAAACGGCTTACAATACTCGTTCAAGAATAAGATTATTCGAAACCATTATAAATAAATGTATTTTATTTGTGTACATTCACAATAAAAACTTGATCTAATTAAGTATAAATGGTAAAAGCGGTAAACATTTCCACAAAAGGGTAAATTAAGGTACTATTTGTGGTGCTGTGCATTATCTGACCACATTTCTGTGAATAGTGACCAATATATCCTGCACAAACTGTTCAGCACTAATTTTGTGGGTGTATTTGCTGAGTTGTTTGATTTGCATATAGTGAGTGGGGTGTTAAAACAATGCAGAAAAGCATGCAAACACTGTAAACGATGCCATCAGCATCACCGTGAACTACGCCTATAGTATTAGCACACGCATTATAATGTGTGGATCATCATTTCCCCAACTTTCAGCCTCTAAGTTCCATATAAATGAAATTTGTGTAAGTTTGTAACTTCACGTAAAAGATATTGAAAATATTTGTGCATTGCCTGTTGTGATCATTGCAGGTGGTGGGGGGGAAGATGACGGAGTCCGGCAGACTTTGTGCTTTCATTACGAAGGTCAAGAGAGGAAGTCTTGCGGACACCGTCGGCCATCTCCGACCAGGTGAACGCATCTATTCAGATTCGACCATTAGGCACATTTCTTTTTAGATTCTGGAAGGCATAAAAGCATTTTCTCTGAAACCATGTGAAGGTAAAAGCCGCTGCTTCTACGGTCCTTTGTGTAAATGAGTAAATAACACAGAGGTTTTTAGGCGTCTTTAAATAGCACCTCTGCTGCTATCGACGGGGATGAGGGTCAAGTTAGGGGCAGGTTTGGTGGTCTGGTTTGGCGCAGTGGGTAGAGGTCCAGTCAACGCTGGAATTATACCTAGAAATTAAGTGCAAATGTAGTTGACCTTAGTTACTGTTGCTATGTCCAACAAGCCTGCCGTTCTCTCATTACAGGTCATGTTCTCACGCAGTAAAAAATACATCACAGAGCAAAACTGACAACACAAAAACAGACAAGACCGTATGAAAAGAGGTCTTAGCTTTCAGATTTTGTCATTTTTTAAAGGAAATTTAAACAATAAATACCGTTTTGCGTCATTTTGGTGTAAAACTGATATAAGAAAAAAGAGAATTGAATAATGCACTATATACAAACGTAGAAGTGTAGAAAAAAATGTGTTGTTTATATGAATGTACAGTATGGATTTATTATAACGTCTTTATGATCTTTTTGAAACTTCAGAGTTTCATTAATTTTCAATGGAGCAACAGAAATCTCTCAGGTTTCATTAAAAATCAGTTGTGTTTCTAAGTTGAATAAAAGTCTTATGGGTTTAGAACAACATCAGAGTGAGGTAATGATTACAGAATTAGATTTATTGGGCAAACTATCCCTTTAAAGGATTACTCAATTTCCAAAATAAAAGCGTCTTGAATGCCATTCAAGATGTTCACGTCTTTCTTTCTTCAGTTTCAAAGAACACATTTTTTGAGGGACACTTTGCAGGATCTTTCTCAATACAATGGACTTCAGTGGCGCTCGACGGATTAAAAAAAATAAAAAAATTGCATCCCAGCTGAACAAAAAGGGAAGCGATCAGTTATTAAAAAAATGAAAATCACAACATTTTAACTTTTAAATGCTCATCTTGTCTAGCCCTCATGAGTACTCTCACTTTTCTCTTCTAACTTCTACCCTTGAGTGCACAAAGTACACATGTGCATTGTAGAGCTAGACAAGATGAGCATTTAAAGATAAAAGATACAAATTTTTTGACCGATTGCAATCATTTAAAACCCTTTGAAGCTACATTAAAACTGCATTTTTAACCTTCCGTCCATTGAGCTACACTGGAGTTGTTCTCTTCAATAACACTTAATTTCTTTGCTAGTTAAGAATGATAAGGACGTTTTATCGGGGAAGTGCAGTATCCCTTTGACTTGCGTTGGTTAGCTTGTGTTGATGCGGTGTCGTGTCGGTCCTCAGGCGATCAGGTCCTGGAGTGGAACGGGAGGGTCTTGCAGGGAGCCACGTTCAAGGAAGTTTACAATATCATTCTAGAGTCCAAGCCAGAGCCGCAGGTGGAGCTGGTGGTCTCACGGCCCATCGGGTGAGTGAGGAGGGAGATGGATCGTGTCCGTTCAGGGACATGGAGCACATTTTCTTTGACATTAGAGCTTTATGAAGAAGGATAGCATGTGGGAGCCCAATATATGAATACTTATGTGCACACTCGCATAGAAACATGTTTACTGCTTCAAATGAACGTCCTGCTTTAGAACGACAGATTGACATAATTACAAATGATTTGTTGTCACTTTCACTGCTTAAAGTCTTCAGTGTCACATGATCCTTCAGAAATCTTAATAATGTGCTGATGTGATGCTTAAAAATGCGTATTATTATCAATATTGAAATGTAAGACACTTCTTACAGAAACATCTGAATTATTCCAGTCTTCTGACCTGACCTGCATGTAAATATCGCCGTTTATAACTATGGCGTATATCAATATTATGTAAGCAATTTTTTTATATTGACGGCACTACTTCAAATCAAAGCCTTATATTTTAGCTATATTACTTTCTAATATGCTGTTGGGATGCTCTAAGTTTTTATTTCCAGACATGCACCTGCTATCATTAAAATGCTCTTCACTGTTTTCTTGTAGAGATGTCCCTAGAATACCAGAGAGCACACATGGACAGCTTGAATCAAGTAAGTTCAGCTGGTTTTGATCTATAAAACACACCAATGCTGTAGCGGCACATTCGCCGGCAGGACGATCAATTCTAGCGTCCTTTGCTGATTTTTCAGGTTCAAGTTCCTTTGAATCCCAAAAGATGGGCCCGTCCATCTCTGTCACGTCCCCCATGAGTCCTGGCATGCTCCGGGACAATCCTCAGTATCTGTCTGGACAACTCTCGGTGAGTACCAGCGGCGTCTGATCTCTGGACCGCTTCACTGATGAAATGACACTAGCTTTGAGGCGTAGTGATTATTCCACCAGTCTTTAGGGGGTTTGCCAGCGTTCGATGTTCGCTCGCAATGAATGTAAGACGATACAAGACCTTAAAAGAGCGTGTGCAGAGTTGACAAATGGACATGGGCTACTTACTTAACATATCAACTCTTCAAACATTAAGGGGCATTAAGATTTGTTTTTACTGAGAAAGGATGCATTAAATTAATCAGAAGTTAAATATTTCTAAAGTTAAAAAATATTTCAAGTAAATGGTTCAGTGTGTGTGTGTATGTATATATATATATATATATATATATATATATATATATATATATATATATATATATATATATACTGTAAAAATACACACTGAATATACAATATACAAAAATATACCAAATATATACACAGTAAAAAAAATGCTGTAATTTACCAATATTTTAATTTTTACATGGTCATTGCAGAAACGATAATTATAATAACATTTCCTCATAAATATTACACATTTTATCTATTAAAACTCTCCCTCTTCCTAATTGTCAATCATAAAAATTCCCTTCATTTATTTGCTGTCGGAGTCCTAATTAACAAACCGTTTGAGGATTCTCAAAAGATTGCAAAATTATAAATATACAATATATATATACACTCCACAGTACCGTATTACTATTACTGTATTAATTAGTTTGTTCTGTTAGTGCTGTCAAAAATGTTTTTATTTACATAATATATGTATGTGTACAGAGTTTATTTATTGCGTGCGTATATAAATACACACATTTAGGAAATACATATCTTGGAAATATTTGCATGTATATTATTATATAACATATATTTAATATATGACATATTGTTCTTAAATGTATGCATGCATGTGTATATACATAATTAAATATAATTCTATTCTGTACACTCACATATCATGTAAACAAAAACTTAATGGCTTGACGGCACTCATTTCTATTTCCCCCGTTCATTTCGATACTTGATTTTGATTTGTACGGATAACGTTATTATAAAATCGGTGTTCTTGAGTGAAAAGTAGCTCAATTTAATGGATCTATTTAATAAAATCTGAAATAACGGACAGTAAGGCTCCTGACGTCTTGCGTGACGTAGTCAGGTGCGTTTCTAGACAGCTGTGTGTCAGCGCTAGACAGTGTCCGTCAGACCAGGATCCTGGAAAGAATCCCGACACGGAAAAAGTATTCTTAGTGTTCAAGCTTGTTACCAGATTGACGCAGACTCAGCAGCTCAGCTCCGACTCTGATCAGGATGTTAGGTAAAAGCTTCCTTCGAAGAACCGCCGTTGCGCTTTCTCTTGAAGTCCGTTCGAGCGGTCGGCCTCGATCTTTTCGAAACGCGGCGTCCGCGCTATCGGTCCGAGGCGTCTGCGAGGTAAGTCTGACCCGGGCGTTCAGCGCTTCAGGCTCGCAAACAGATTACTAACCGTTATTGTGCCTCTTAATTGTTTGATAGGAAAACCAAGCTGCTGTAAACATGCTAAATGTGGAGAGACGCTGGATCATTTAATAATAATAATAATAATAATAATGATGATAATAATGTATGTGCTTTCTGTTTTTGCGCCGAAGCGTATCTGTTCTTCTGTCCGATGCTTTGGTGTCTTACTATGGTTTGCGCTGTTGTAAATCTGTTTTGTTTTTTGTTTGGAATGAGGGAGATTTATCCTAAAATATTGAGGAATACTTAACAAACATATGCTGATCATTGCTGTATGTTTTTGTTATTAGAAATACAAGCAATATATCCTCAAGGATAATCATTTAATAGTTTAAATCGACATTTGTTACACTCTTTTAAATGTGGTACATTATTATTATTATTATTATTATTAACATCTTTAAACAAACATTCTTTGTTGTAACCTATAACTATATTTGCATTATATATATTTTAGAACATAGTTCATACGAATTGTTTATATGCCCATAACACTTTATAATGAGTATAGAGTAACAAAAGCATTTGCAAATATTATATTACGGATAATTCATCATATTATACATTTATTATGCTATGTACAAATATTGAGTCCTTCGTTCGTCGTTATTGTTTAATGGGCTCGTATGTAAAGAGTTATGTAATGTTTCTTGATGCCGAAGAGATGTATAATATTTAAACCAGTAATACGTGAGGTTTTTGATCGTTATCAGGAGTAAACGATTCTTACTTTAGATTCAGTCACAGAAAATAAAATAACAATAAAACGAACAAAGTACATTAATACCAAGTGTTTTTGCAATGTTTACAAACGCAGGCATTAAAGACTCTTTACACGCAAAAACATCACACACAAAATTATTTACTATGAACTAATTATTTTATGTTTTTGTGAACTTTTTATGATTTTTTTTCCGCCAATCCTAAAACAAACTGCTTAAAAAAAAAAAAAAAAAAAAAATATATATATATATATATATATATATATATATATTGTATATAGTAATTAGAAAAACTTATATATAACAGTAAATACATAAACATGTTAATATTGTATGTTTTTATTTAAACATAAGTAAGTGAACGGTAGATAAAATACATACAGACACCCATTAGACGTGATATGGTTAGGATGAAATGAGTAGAAAACTAAAGCTAAACTTCTTTACTTCTTCTTATTTGTAAAATTCTGTGAGAATTAATCAAGGACTATTTGTACAAAACCTATTACTGTATTAATGTAGAAACTACAATTTATAAGCTATGAAGTGACTGAAAACTAATAGATGCGTGTATATATATCTGTAATTTAAATATGAATAAACACATGTAAATATTTTCAATATACATAAATATATTCTGTACGCGTGTGTATTTATATATACTTAATAAAGGTACACAGCACACACACACACTCGTTAACAAAACAACATTTCTTTAGATGCAGTTGATCTAGACTATTAAATTAAAAGAAAAAAAAAAAAAAACATTAAAGATGCCAAGTTTGGATGGGTAAAATCAAATCTGATGTTTCGTGTTGGATATCTTTGTGTGTAATACGTATTAATAAAAATAACAATACCAACAAAACGTTTGTTTTGCAATTATACGGTTATAGCCCATGCTAGTGCTGCATCTTAATTTACATTCATTGGAAATGCATTCGCCGTTTTAAAAGTGTCTGGCGTTTACCCCGTAGGAGTCTCAGCTAGGCTAAATCTCTTCTCAGACGGGTTGTTTTTGATTCGTGTGCCTCTGTGCAGTTTTGGTTTAGCTGTATTGCTTTTGTTTTCTTTGTTAATTTTGCTTATCCAGAGTCCATGCCTTAGTAGAAGAACCACGCCTTTTGTCCCTAGGGTCCAGGTAACATCGTCACACTTCTCTCTCTCTCTCTCTCTCTCTCTCTTTCTGCTCAGTCTCTTTGTTTTGAATCTTTCCGTTCATTTCTGGCAGTCTCTCTCAACCCTTCATTACTCTCTCTCTCTCTCTCTCTCTCTCTCTCTTGTGCGTTATTTGGAAAATGCACTGCAGGAAAACGGCAGCATTCCAAGTTTCTCCCCCTTTGCTCTTTCGTTCGGTTTTATTTCCCCCCTCAAAGTTATACGTCATTGCCCTTGCGATTTATAACCGCAATTCACAAGAGCCGTTTCGTTATTACAGTACGAATTTCGGCCGTCTTGCGCGAGGCTGAAATGTTCTGCACGAATTATATACCGTTTATTTTTTTGGTCTCCGCTTTTTTTTTCGAAACGCGACATGCTTTTAGCGATTAAACCGCTTTTAAATTAGCATCGATATTAATATTTTTCATGTGACATGGAACATTATATTTGCATTACGTATGCATATGTTTTCTTCCTAGCTTATCTAGCACGAGAAATTAACGCTTTCGTAAATGGTAGAAACGAAGCCCAGTTTGGACCGGTAAAATCAAATATTATGTTCTGTGTTACAATGAAGAGATGCGCTTTTGAGATAATATTGCATTTTCCAATGTGGAGAATTTCTCTAAACCTCACAGACAACAAACAAATTGTACCAAAGACCGTTTAGGCAAAACTTCTATGGATTTTATTTTGATG
The DNA here is from genome assembly GCF_018831695.1 of Puntigrus tetrazona. Taxonomy (NCBI): domain Eukaryota; kingdom Metazoa; phylum Chordata; class Actinopteri; order Cypriniformes; family Cyprinidae; genus Puntigrus; species Puntigrus tetrazona. Next base: position 4,113,350 of record NC_056717.1, on the reverse strand, counting down.
TGAATCGAATTGACGATAAAATTACATGAAAATGTTTATTCGTTTTAGCAGCGAATGTGTACGAAACATCTGTTCCGCAAAATAATAGTAACGTGGGTTCGGGACGACGCGAGGGATCTCCCGTTTTACTTCAGAAATGGAGTTTTAGATGAAAACGGATTTCCTGGAGCGGTCCACTAATAAAAAGCGCAGACCTCGACGCGTCTCTAGAAGAATCAAACGGTACAATTTGTTTGGACTGAAGCCTTCCCCCTGCTGTTTTTGCAATGGAAGCTAGCTGGATTGCTCGGGTCTGTATCGAGCTCTTTCTGTTGCTTTGCTGCATGCATTAGTGCTGGAGCATCTCTCTAGAATAGCAAGTCCTCTCTAAAGGTTATTAAAGACGTGCGTTTCGTTCGGCTCTAGTGATCTGGAAGGGCGAAAGCTGGGGGGACGGAGAACTTGGACGCTTGAGGAGCGCTCAAAATGTGAACTTTTTCAGTAAAATTAGTGATATTCATTGAGAAATGCTATTGGGTCTGGAATAATATATTACATTATTAAATTAGATGATATATATTATTATATGTTTGGAGGGGAAATGCATTTAATGATTTAATAAATAGGCACTGAATTATTAAGAGTTTTTTTCAATTAGGTACATTACATTTTTGATTTATTTCTAAATAAATTATGCAATTATTTTTGCACGAATTAGATTATTGTTCTGGATATATTCATAACTGTCTTCCAGTTTTCGCCCTTCCTGTTTTTACTTGGTGAGGATAGATGCATGCGTGAGATTGAATTTTTAGTGTACAATTCGTTCCCAGACAGCTGCCACTGAGACTTTCAAAGCTGCTTCGTTTAAATTCTGCTTTGGGAGGAAATCAGATAATCACACAAAGTTTGAGCATTTTTCATTTCGTTACATTTTACTTTTCTTAGTCTGTTGTGTCGTGTGGTGTGTTATTCGATTCGGATCGCTGGGCTTTGAAAGTGTCTGTCAGTTTTAGAGCACATTACTTCCCGGTCGTCTGATTGGACGAGACCTGTGGCAGACACGCCCCCCCCCATCCCCCGGCCAGCCAATGAGGGCCGCGAGATTTCACACATACACCTGCAGCCCACATAGCGCGAGAATATTCCGGGTTCAATACAGTTCACGTCTGTAGGTGTCCATCAGTGGCATACTGCAGATTATTCCAGAAACTTGTGCCTCAGTTTGAAAAATAATTTTCAGAGTTGGCGGTATTGAGCGAGAATGAAAGACGCATGGATTTAAATGTGCAAACAGTTTTGTTGTAAATTGTAATCATAAATGAAGAACAATGCATGAAACTCATTGGGTTTGCCATTTATTTTTTTTATATTATTTATGTACTATTATTGTATTTATTGACATTTAGCAAATTTAAAAAAAAAAAAAAATAAAATATAATATATATATATATATATATATATATATATATATATATATATATATATATAATTTTGTATTTTAATTCAGTAATTTGAATTTGAATTAACTTTAAATATATATATGTGTGTGTGTGTGTGTGTTTGTGTGTGTGTGTGTGTGTTATCAATGTAAAATTTAATAATTTCCCAAATTAAATAACCTAAATAAATAAAGGTTCAAATAAAAGTGCTGTCAAATGATTACTCGTGATTAATCCCATCCAACAGAATAAGTTTTTGTTTACATAGTGTTGTGTATATTTTTATAAAAACACACACACACACACACAGCATATATTTTTATTGTATTCATTTGATGCATTTATTAATATTCAAATAACTGAAATCACATAAAAATGCCTTAAACATATAAGCATAAACGTTTTTTCTTAAATATATACATGCACGTGTGTGTGTGTGTGTTTATATACACAATAAACATGCACGCATATTATGTAAACAAAACTATTATCTTGGATGCACTTAGTCACCGTCAATCGTTTGACAGCACTAACAACGAATAAATAATCGATTACAAACTGAGTTTCAAGTGAGAATGATTGTTGTAGCGATGAAGCTGTATTTAACCTGGAATACAGAGCCCTTCAACACTGTGCTGTCAGACCACGTGACTCAGTGCTTAGACGTAGCTCAGTCTGTCTGAGTGTTGAATGTAGCTGATGGTTGAAGGCCGAGGAGCTGAGAGGTAGACTCGATGTAGTCGGTGTGTGCCGCTGCTGCTCTGAGCATGTGACGCTGCACACATTGCATAAGAGGGCTCTGCAGGTCCGCCCCGGTCCTTCTGGGGGGAGCTCTCCTCACAGGCCTCCTCACAGAGCCCGTCTCGTCCTGCAGGTCAAGCTCTGGTACGATAAAGTGGGACATCAGCTCATCGTCACTATCCTGGGCGCCAAAGACCTGCCTTCACGAGAAGACGGGCGACCTAGGAACCCATACGTCAAGATCTACTTCCTCCCCGACAGAAGGTATGAGTTCAGAGAGATCCCGATCTTGTCCTTCAGAACGACTCTGAATAAGGATATTAAATTACACTCTTCTGTTTACTTATCGATTTATTTAATCAAAAATACAGTAAAGATAGTAGTACTGTCCAAAAAATAACCATATCAAATAACCACATTTGAATATGTTTTAAAGAGTCATTTATTTCTGTGATCAAAGCTGAATTTTGAGCATTATTACTCCAGTCAGTGTCATGTGATCCTTCAGAAATCATTCAGTTTATTTAATCTTAACAGATTAAATATCGTTTAATTCTCCAAAAGAAAAAAAAGTAAAATGGTTAATTGCTTGAAAATTATTTCAGTTTAGTGCTGTTAAATGATTAATCATAATTTGTATTATATATATAAATATATTTAATGTAACATGTTAAATATGTACATTCATGTTTTTGTATTTAAATAATCTTTTTTTTTGTAATTCAAACTTTTTTTGTTTTATTTTGGATGGGATTAATTACGATTAATTGTCAGCATTATTTCAGTTTTGAAAATACCTATTAGAAATATATAGATAATAAATAGATATTTTTTTACTATATATATATTTTTGTTTTAATTTTTTTAACTATATTATTAAATGTATCTATTGTTTTAATATATATATATATATATATATAATTTTTTTATTTTTATTTTTTTTGATGAAAAGTTTAAACCCTGCATTGGTTGAGTGTCTCTGTGGGTCTGTAAAGTCATCACATCACAGCTCTGCTCTTCTCAGCGATAAAAGCAAGAGGAGAACGAAAACCGTGAAGAAATCTCTGGAGCCCAAGTGGAACCAGACGTTCATGTACTCTCCGGTGCACAGACGTGAGTTCAGAGAGCGCATGCTGGAGATCACGCTCTGGGACCAGGCCAGGGTCCGAGAGGAAGAGAGCGAGTTCCTGGGAGAGGTGAGACACAATATCACTCCTTAAGAGGGAGGAAATAGTGAGGAAATCATCTTTAAAGTTGTCCAAATAAAGTTCGTAGCGATGCATATTACTAATCAAAAATGAAGTTTAGATATATGTAAAAATCTTCAGTATCTTCTTACTTAATATCCTAATAATTTTGTGCATCAAAGAAAAAAAATATTTTGACCCATACAATGAATGCTTGGCTTTTGCTACAATTAAACCCGTGCTACTTCTGACTGGTTTGTGCTCTTTCTCTCAATCAGCAGTGTTCTATCTACGTTCACTGTTAAAAACATTTGTTCACAGGAGATGCAAGTTATTACCTTTCTATATACCCGTCTGTAATATCCATGTATTTGGTTAATAGTAATAGCTAATGTGTAATGTGTTCACTAGACTGCAGGTTTTAACGAGGTGAGTTTGTGTGTAGATTCTGATCGAGCTGGAGACGGCGCTGCTGGACGATCAGCCTCACTGGTACAAGCTCCAAACACATGACCTGTCCTCCATGCCGCTGCCCAACCCCTCGCCCTTCATGCAGAGACGCCTCCCGCACGGAGAGAGCCCCACACGCAGGTTACAGAGTACGTACTGCACCTGTATACTAGACTTTCTCCTCTCGATTAACCACGTACAATATGAGTGTGTGCTGTGTTTATTTACCACGTGTGGATAAAAACAAACACATGTGTGTGTTTATATATATATATATATATATATATATATATATATATATATATATATATATATATATATACTAAATATATAAAATATATACTAAATATGTGGGTATATATATATATATATATATATATAATAAATTAACACAGTACACATACATATGTAAACAAAAACTTTTGGTAACACTTGTTAACTATTAACTACGACTTTTCCTTACTAACTATTAATAAGCAGCAAATTAAGAAGTTGTTAAGTTTAGGTATTGGGTCGGATTAGGGATGCAAAATAATGCATTAAAATGTGCTTAATTAACAGTAATAAATGGCTAATATTCTAGTAATATGTATGCTAATATGCAATAAGCACTAATATTAATATGTTGGTGGTAACCGAAGTTACGCAATCACTTTATATTTTCCAAGTTTACAGAAAAAAAGTTAGTTACTTTTTAAAATGTGTAATGCAAGTTTTTTTTCAGTTCACCAGCAACACTGTTTTCCTCATGATGAGAGAAATGAGAGGCACTTTCTTCAGCCTGAGCCTGAATATTATTATTATTATTATTATCTAAAATAAAATAATGATTAAAATGATTGAATGTAGTTTAGGCCTGCTCCGGTTCCAGTGTCCTGTATGCTCTGTATCGTTTTGATATGATCGTATTTTATGTATGTCTGTTTTTGTTGATGTTTCTCGTTTTTCATGTTTTGTTTCCTCCGAACGATATTACTGTCTATCCGCCACTGACACATTTCCAGACAAGGGCCCATATTTTTACAACTCAGGTAACTGTGCCCCGCTCGCATGTGATTTGAGTGTCCTCTCCGCTCTCACTTCCGCCTCACGCTGTCCCTCTCAGCCTGCATGGAGCTGACGCCCATCGCTGCCGTCACACGCCACCAGCCCTCATTATACAGCTTCTCTTCTCCATTACGAGACACAGAAAAGCAGCCTAGTTTTCAGCCCCGAGTGTGGCCTGCTCACGCTTTTCCCAGCCTCTCACAAACCTTTCTGTGGTCTGTGTTTGCCGTGTTTCACTGTTTTGAATCCAGGCTAAACGATAGCTAATCGATAGCTAAAACGATAGCGCCTGTGATATTTGAGTCAGTAACCAATGAGAAAACATCTTTAGACTGTCTGCCGTGGATATTTTGCGATATGGGGGTTAATGCATCACGCTAAGTTTTTTTTATTATTATAATTTTTTTACTTTTTTTTTTTGAAAGCCTCTTTCGAGCTGACGGCAATTTTTTTTTTTTATTTACTTTGAAATAAAAAGTTAACATCTACATCCTTAATGATGCACAATATATTACTGATTATATTAGTTATGCATTATTAACATTCAATTATCAAATATCATATTAATCAAATATCAATTATGATTAATTAAAGGTTTGCTTACGTTATGTATGTGTTTGGACTGTGCATATTTATTATGTATATATAAATACCAAAGACTATAGAATAAAATGAGACGTGTCACTCGTGTAGTTTTGAATGGGGAAAACGCTTAAAATGGCCGATCAGTCGCAAGAAGCCCCGCCTTCTCAATAAAACAGCCAATCGCTGATCTGTGAAGTCTGGTTGCTATAGAAACAGTCAGCATTCTGAGACGAGCTCCTAGGACTGCACATGTGCACTGTGTTAGTCTCAGAAATAAGCTTTTTATAACGCTATTTCAGCAAAAGAAACAACAATTATCGCAACACTTTTATTTTGGATGGAATTCAACAGCACTAATAAATATAAAATAATGTAATATATTAATTTGTATATTGATTCATCCCTTATTACCTGTTATGATAATATAATGCTAGTTTAGTATGTGTGTCTGCTGTGTTGTACAACACAGTCATGTATAGAGGCTCTTTTCTTCATGATGACTCTCATGATTTATTTTTTCCTGCACCCTTTTCCTGCACCCTTCCTCCTCTCTCTCTCTCTCTCTCTCTCTCTCTCTCTCTCTCTCTCTCTCTCTCTCTCTCTCTCTCTCTCTCTCTCTCTCTCTCTCTCTCTCTCTCTCTCTCTCTCTCTCTCTCTCTCTCTCTCTCTCTCTCTCTCTCTCTCTCTCTCTGTCTCTCTCTCTCTCTCTCTCTCTCTCTCTCTCTCTCTCTCTCTCTCTCTCTCTCTCTCTCTCTCTCTCTCTCTCTCTCTCTCTCTCTCTCTCTCTCTCTCTCTCTCTCTCTCTCTCTCTCTCTCTCTCTCTCTCTCTCTCTCTCTCTCTCTCTCTCTCTCTCTCTCTCTCTCTCTCTCTCTCTCTCTCTCTCTCTCTCTCTCTCTCTCTCTCTCTCTCTCTCTCTCTCTCTCTCTCTCTCTCTCTCTCTCTCTCTCTCTCTCTCTCTCTCTCTCTCTCTCTCTCTCTCTCTCTCTCTCTCTCTCTCTCTCTCTCTCCTCTCTCTCTCTCTCTCTCTCTCTCTCTCTCTCTCTCTCTCTCTCTCTCTCTCTCTCTCTCTCTCTCTCTCTCTCTCTCTCTCTCTCTCTCTCTCTCTCTCTCTCTCTCTCTCTCTCTCTCTCTCTCTCTCTCTCTCTCTCTCTCTCTCTCTCTCTCTCTCTCTCTCTCTCTCTCTCTCTCTCTCTCTCTCTCTCTCTCTCTCTCTCTCTCCCCGTCTCTCTCTCTCTCTCTCTCCCCGTCTCTCTCTCTCTCTTTCTCTCTCTCTCAGGGTCACAGAGAATCAGTGACAGCGAGTTCTCTGATTACGACTGTGAAGATGGGATTGGTGTTATCTCAGGTACAGCTGAGTCACCTGCTTTAGCGCTGCACTGTACTTACGAAACTGAAGACTCGAGCGTGCGAATTCATAATTACATGCATATAACTATTATGAATATTTGTAACAATCATTTTAGGGCTCTTTATGCCTTTTTGTGCACATAATATGAGTGAAATTAAATAATTATGTTCAAATATTTGGATTTTTATGCTTTTTTTATTTGATTGAAAGTACAGTAAAAACAATTCTATTTAAATCCTTCATAATTTATTTTCAGCATCACTACTCTGTTCTTCAGTGTCCCATGATCCATCAGAAATCAGTCTTATAAGCTGATTTGCTGCTCAAGAAACTATTATTATTATTATTATTATTATTATTATTATTATTATTATCATCATTCATTTTAAAAACAGTGCTGCTTCCTTGCTTCCAGTGCTGAAACAAGCATTCACAGTTGAATATAAAGTTCAAAAGTACAGCATTTATTTGACATACATTTTTTTTGTAACATTATAAATGTCTTTACAGTCACATTTCATCAGTTTAATGCGTCTTTGTTGAATAAATGATTGAATATCTTTTTTTTTTTTTTTTTATGTTAATCCCACTGACCCCAAATATTTAAACGCTGATTTAATGGGGCACAATCTGATCTGATAAATATAAGTTGTATCTTTAATGATCTTTTCGATGTCTGATCGTACACAGCTTGTCCCGTTCAAACATGCTTATCAACAAATCAAATTAAAGGATACTGTCAGAGAGAAGATTACTGTGAACTTTAGACTCCCGACTTGGCTCAAGGAAAATCCTCACGGTCAATTCACACTGACCGCATTGCTTCTGTTCACTTTTTAAGGTGTTTTGATATCAAAAATAAAGCGGTAGATCGCATACAGCTCTGCTAAAAAGTATTTATTTATAATTTGATATTATTTGGTTGTTGAATGGCATTGCTGGAGTAACTGTGTGTTGTGTTTTGTCTCAGATTATCGGCACAATGGCAGGGATTTCCAGAGCTCTACTCTGTCTGTTCCTGAGCAGGTGATGTCTTCCAATCACTGCTCCCGATCAGACATGACCCGCACACGCTCGCGCTCACCCAGCGTCCCTCCACCACAAAGGTACAAACCAGCGCATGTCATAAAACATAAAACTTCCTTCCAAAGTAAAAAAAAAAACATGATTGAAACAACTTTCTGACATCAATATAGAGATGCACAATATTTTCAGACTGATAATTAACCGATTATGTATTTAAATGTAAATATCGGCATTGAACCGATATGAGACATTATGCCGATATGTCTTGCCGATAACAGATTTGATTTTTTTTTTTACCAAATTATTAGCTCTAAAAGTTTTTTTTTTAACATTTTTGCAACTCTTTGGCTTTAGATCATTTACAAATGTTAAGGTTAAGGTTACCACTGCAGTTGAATATAGTTTATTTATAGTTTAGGTAACACTTTAGAATAGGGATCGCTTGTACACTATTAATAATGAATTTTCCCTCAATGAATTCTTAATTTGCTGCTTATTAATAGTTAGTAAGATAGTTGTTAAGTTTAAGTATTGGGTAGGATTAGAGATGTAGAATAAGGTTATGTAGAACAAGGCATTAAAAAGAATGTAATTATTGTTTAATTCTAACAAATAAGTTCTAAAAAATAAGTTTAAAAGTAACCTAAATTTAAAAAATTGAAGAGATTTGGTGTTGTTTCCAAAAATATGGCGGTATCGGCTAGTTAGAAAATAACAACATGTTGGATATCGGCAAAATACAGTAGCGTACATACCGTATAAATCTATGTTAAAAACTAAGCAAAATAAAAAATCATTTGGTGTTGTTTTCAAGCAAAAAGAAATATATCGGTATCGGTATCGAAGCGAAGCTCAGATTTTCTCTCCTTTCCTTCAGTCGAAGTTTAGACCATGGTGTGAGAGGAGGACCCTCGCTTTACGGCCCCCGGCATCGCCTGTCTGAAGACAGATACTCACCAGATAGGTACGAGTTCGCAAAACACGCTCAGATGCCACGGTTTACGTACGAGGCTTGCCCTTTATTGTTTTCTAGATTGCCTTTGCTGAAACTGGGAACATAAATGGGAATATTTCCATATACCTTCATCATTTCATATAACATGATTACAGAAATTTAGTGCGACAAATAAGATGTGCCACATAGAGAGAACCATAGAAAGCAGGATGTCCTCTTGACATCGCTCTCGCATTCTATCCGACATTCTCTCGCTTTTTTTCCATATTCAGTATTTCTGTTCTTTACTCCCTGTGGTTGCAGCCAGTATCTTACCCTCCCTCCTCGAACCAGACACAGACAGCCAAGCATCGACCCCGCTATCCAGGACCCCAGGTATTCTGTCAGGCCAGAGCAGCGTTACGCGGCCCTGCCCAACTCCCCCTCTGTCCAATCACATCACTCCTCTCACTTTCCCCCGCCCACTTCCCCTTGCTGCTAGTCGATTGGCAGGTGACTGCTTGCCCACACATAGCACCGCATAAGAGGTTGCTCTTGTCACTTTATTCGGTATGAATATGAAATGAAGACTAGTGAACTCACTCATGCATAATTGATCACATCTTAGGACAACAGAGTCATGTTTCTACACAAGAAAACATCTGTTACTAAAACTCTCACTTTCTTAGACTTTGAAGGAAAAGATCAAGTTTTAATACAAGCAAAGCTCATAATTTTGTGACAAACTGTTACCACGTTTGGACTTGCTCATTTTGGTTGTTTTGGGTTATTTCAATGTAATTTAGATAAAATGTTACATTTAAAATACAGTAACAACACTAGCATTTGTGAAATGTTGTTTCAATTTAAAATAAGAATTTTCTATATTAATATATTTATAAAATGTTATTTATTCCTATGATGAAAGCTAGCTGTTCAGCATTATTACTTTAGTCTTCAGTATCACATAATCTTTCAGAAGTCATTATAATATTCAGTTTTTTGTATTGTTCATTATGTGGTCACAGAGCAAAGCTTGTATTAAAACTGCCAGGGGGATTCACTGAATGTCTAATATATAGGGCACCTTTGATGTTATTTTCCCCTGAACCACAAGATGGCAGAAAAACTTAGCGTAGCATTTTCCAAAACATACACTTTTCAAGATGCACATGCAAATTTGGCTGATCCATGACAGTGCAAAGTTGATTCTGTTGATCTGTTACTGTTGATTACTTTTGTTGATGTTTAAAATGGTCTAGAGTACCAAACGTTTAAGATCAGCAAAAGAAGATGAAAAAGTATGATATGTGGGGTAAAATTAGATTTTTAAATTCAAATTTTGCAGTAAAATTATATACGTACACAATGAAAAGCTAATTTTTGTGCCTTTAGTCCTAAAGTATCCAATATAAAATATACTGTATATATGTAATGTATTACTGCTGTCAAACGAAAATATATGTGTGTGTACTTATCTATATACAAATACATATATATGCATTTATAATTTAGATAATGTAAATATTTTGCAAATACATGTATTTTCAGAGTTTTATGTGTGTGTGTTTATATACGCATGATACACACAGTACACACACACATATATAAGCCAAAAAAATTTTTTGCATGCGATTAATCGCGATTAATCGTTTGACAGAACTACTCACAAAACAGCGAAAAACTGTTTAGTGAATTCCTTTGAAAAGCACAGTAGTTTTGCGCACTTGCTAGTACTTTCTAGTGCGCCGTTATAATGTACGCAAATAGTTGCACTCGAACATTTAGCGTATTACTACTACATCTACGCTTGATGAGATGCACAATTCTTCATTCCAGCTGATAGTTTTGATAGCTTCTCGTATCTGCTAGTTTTGTTGGCCCGAGTTTAATTGATCTCCACATTTGTGCTTTGTGCGATTTTCACCTGTGCCTGTTTCAGAGAGAAAGTGCTAAAAATAAAAGCGGGTAGAAAAGCCCACTTGCTCCACCCAGTTCTAACCACCTCACTCTGGTTTGTGTTCTGACTCGTAGTATGTACCCCCTCTATCGGGAGGACGCGGTCAGGTTACTGCGCTCTACTAGGATGGCCCGTACACACTCAGATGGGGGTTACAATAGCATGGACAGGTAGTAAACCACAGCGGTTCACTCTCATTTCATGATGCTCGATATTAGTGCTGTGGGTAGTAGTTTGGACTAGAACGGTTAGTGGTACCTCGCAAATTGTTTTACATCTACACTAGGGCTGCACGATAGCTGGTTATATCGTAAATCGCGAATGTGCTTAAATATAGCCATGAAATACTGTCATTTTACTGAATTTTAACTTGCATGCTTTGCTCATGGATTTAGTCACTGCAAACAGCACAAGTGACTCTTTGGGGGGAAAAGCAGTCTGCTGGTATCCAAACTCCAGTTTACATGTTTGCTGGTGTGTCCAGATCATCAGCGCTTTTTTTGGCTCTGATTGGGGGGTTTAAACACGTAAAATCTGGCAACCGCGACAATGAAATCTTGTTACAATGCAAGATGCTAAATTAAATTAATCGTTTTCAGGTTAAATAATCGCAGATGATTATGCTATGGGAAAGTTTGCCCAAGAATTTTGATTTTGTCTCACCCTCACCTTGTATGAATTTCTTATTTTTTTTGCGCAAAATGAAAGAACTTTTAAAGAATGTGTGTAATCAAACAGTTGATGGTAGTCATTGTCTATCGTATTATTGTTTCTCTACTATGGAAGTCAATAGCTACCAGCAATATAATACAAAATCAAAGAAACTCATACGTCTTTGGAACAACCTGAAGGTCAGTAAATGATGACAGAAATGTCTTTAAATCTTTAAATCAGGCAAGGTGGTGGTCATCACGGTCACGCTTAAAATGCAATTCATCGTGCAGCCCTGTGTTCACTTCACCAGCTTTACCAAGTGTAGATTTGGATCCATTTTAGGAAACTTTTCAACGGGTGTAAAAGAAGACGATATCATCAAATATAGTTTTGTTAGAGACCTGTGCTTTGAACAAGGCTTTGGCTGTAGCGTCATCCTTCCACCCATTGAGAAAGCTTTGTGCAGGAGTCGTTTCAGCTCCTCTCTGGAGGAGAACCTACGCGATAGGGTTCAGATTGTAACTTCGCCAACTACGCCAGTGAGCACGCCAGCAATATTTCCCAAAGGAAATGTGCGCAGTGTGTCCTTAGCAGCTCCCACTCCATCCTTCCCGCCGTGGTGTAATGAATTGTATCCTTAGCGCTGCTCTCTGGACGGCTGGAGCTGTTTTGATGACTGAGCACTCACTCTTTCGGTCCCGAGCCAACTAGCGTCACTCTATGACAGAACTGCCAGTCAAAAAACTGCAAGCTACACTGGATGTTCACCATGCTTATATAGAAATGTATTATTTAGAAATGTGGAATCTCATATATTCGGGCTCAGTGGAGAGACTCGGATATTGTGGATCTAGCCATCTTTGATTAGCGCCCGAGGTGCGATAGATTCACATATCATTTGTTTTACCGTTTTTATGTGATATTGATAATGGGTGTGGTGGCACAGCAGTATTTTGCAGGCGAAAAGGACCGCTGTCGAAAGCGTAGTGACGCATGAAGCACAGCTAACGATATTTTAACAAATAAGCCAGCAGTAATCAGATTAATTCTTCATTCGGCTTGAAAAAGCCTTGATGTAAATGGGCAGTCCAAATAAAATTGCAATTTATATTAGAAGGATGAGTGTAGACCTATCTGATCAAAAGGAAAAATATGTATATTTGCAGTGCATAGGTTTATGTCTTACGCGGCTTTAATGGCATTTCGTGAACTGGTCGGTGGAGGAGATTCGCTAAGAAAGGTCATAGGTCAAATTTTGTTCAGAATATATGTCGCGCATGTAAATGGATTTAAAAAGTGGATCCTACCCATCGTGTAGCATAAATCTAGTTTTTACTTGGGATACTATTTATACACACATTCATGAGATCGGGTAGAAATATTCACTTCTCTTTCGTGAGCAAGCACCATTATTCTGCATGACAATATTTTAGATCCTTTTAATTCAACCTCATGATAGCTATATTACGAACTATTGATAAGCAGCAATTAGAAGTGTATTGAGGAAAAAGTTATTAGTCGAAATTCGGTCCCCAAACAAGTGTGAGCCTCAAATATCCCATTATTGTTATAGCAAGTGATACATCAAACCGTATCATGAGAATGAATGAAGATGAATATTCAGAACGAACTGGTTAACTTGAGAAAAAAAGTGAATCCACGGCACCTTAGGGCTGCGCTGGACCTTTTTGTTGTTGCTGTTTGGCATAGGATCTGATTGTGTGCTATTTTGTGTTCAGGAGGATGAGGAGAGATAGACAAATGTCTGCCTACAGTGACTCGTATGAATCTCCTGAGAGGTAAAATCCGGTTCCTTTAGTCGAGACATGCATTCTGTTCACGCATCCATAGTAGGACTGCTTTATACTAGTTACAGACTTAACCCTCACCCCTCGCCCTGATTCAGCTGTTGCTCATTCTAATCATACTTTTCTTTCTTCATCCCAATCTATCAATCCTCATCCTCCATTTAAAGATATTACAATGGGCCCAATCATGTATCTACTCCATGGCCCAATCATGTCATGAATGGAAATGGTGGAGACTACAGGTAAGACCTCCGAAGAGATAAACACCCACATTACAAACATCACAAAAACCTCTTTCTTTACTCATCTGTTATCAACTGCCCGGAACAGATGCCACATTTATGTTCCCACTGAGGCTTTGTCCAGTAACGGATGGCAGTAATAAATCTGAGGGGCTCCAGTTTATTTTATTTATTTTCTTCACTGACCTGTTTTTTTTTTTTTAAGCAAATGAATGCTTAATATCATGTATTAAAAGTGTAGCACTAACACACTGAGGTTGGTTTATTCAGTAGGACATGCCCCAGGATAGAAATTGAGCCTTCTACAGATACAGAAAGGTATAAATACAAAAAATGCAGTGCAGACTCAAGTTTGGTTTAGATGTTGTAGTTGTCCTTTGACCAATTTTACAGAAGTTTTTAATGTTCTCAGTATTCTGGAAAATGGCTTCTTACGTAATAGAAGATTTCATAAATGTCACTAGTATTCGCGGTAGCATCGCTGATATAGCTTAGTGTGGTAGATAGTTTTTAGAATGGAATTATATTTTTAGTTGTAGTTAGTAACTTTGAACTAGTAGCTGAATCTCATTTCAAACTGTACGCTATACTGTATACCCTTGTGAAAAAGTACTTATTACAGCTAATTGTACTTTAAAAAATACTTAAGTATGAATTGAATACACTGCATGGTAACATTATATTTCTAATTTATATTAAATGCAATTCAGAGTGCTTTTTTTTTACTGCTTACGTAAGGCCTCTTTATATGTAACTTCATATAACTTTGGAATATAACTACTAAAATGTAATAACACAATTAAAGCCTGTATGTCTGTTATTTTAGTATATTTGTAGCTTATGCATTTCTAATGATAGAGGTGCAATTTACTGATTTTTTTTTTAAGATGATTAAATCATAGTTATTTAACGTAAAACCTCTAATTTGACATTATTACATTTAATTAAATTATTATTTTGTATAACGCAAAACGCAAAATCGTAATGCATTACTTGTAACTTTCCCCAGCACTGGTCATGAATGTGTCTCTGTTTAAGTACACTTAAGCGGCCTTTTATTGTATTAACATTGTAATATCTGCGAGTAGTATCCCTTTAAGATATGAAGTACACAGAGTGCACATGCGACGCTTTTTCACAAGGGTAAATTGTACAATTAGGCAATTACTGACAGCTTCAAATTTAGCATTTTATGTTCTTCTCTTACGCACCTCCATAGAGAGGACAATATCCCAGAGTTCCCAGCTAACCATGAACACTATGAGGAAGATCTGAGGTAATATTCGTACAAGTACTCCTGTAAATAGAGTAGTTAGGAGCAGACCAGTCCGATCCCACGTCAATTTGTATATATTTTACAAGTTGGCTAATTCGTACGACCTCACTCATACACATTTGTACGATTTTTCATGCGAGTTGCCAATTCATATGAATTTGTATGAATGACCTACACCTAACCCCCGGCCCCTAAACCTACCCATCTCTGGGGTTTCAGACAAATTGTGCAAAATCGCGCAAAAAGTGAGGTGGCGTGAATTGGCCGCTTCGTAACACGTACAAATTGGCTGTGAGACCGTGTTGGAGCAGACTAGTCACGGGCTCATAGTTGTGTTTAGTGTGAAATGCTTTCACTTGTTTTCTTCGCAGCAGTTTCCAGAAGCTTCCGTTTGTTCGTTCGTTCGTTTGTTTGGTTCCCAACAAACTTATTTTTTGCTTGTTTCAGTTTTGTAAACCGTCTTATGATTTTCCCCCGAGCAGCCAGTGCTGAAACTCAAAAATGCATTTTTGTTCGTCGTGCTAACGATTAGCCGAGCGGCATCGTTTCACAGCTGAGACGCCTTGTTTTCCCACGATGCACTGGGGCCCGGCTGAGCGTGGCTTTTTGACTAACGTTCTGCAGGTATAGCCGCAGCATGGTGGACAGACATGAGCATTACAGGTCCAGGTCAGCCGACCAGCGGCCCATGATGGAGCGACCGGTCTACACGCGCTCGCGCTCGTCCGAGCGGCCCGACTCCGGCTACATGAGATCCATGCCGTCCTTACCTTCAGGGAGATCCGCCCCTCCCTCTCCTGCCTTAACGAGGTGACCCGACCCATCACAACAAGCTCTAAAGCGCTAAACGAACCCATGCCTTCTGCTTCCTGTCACCTGGAATGCCCCTCTCTCCACTTCCTCTTATTTTAACCCTGTGTAACGATGCTGTTTATGATTTGTTCTTCATTTAGAGAGTAGCGATGACGGTCTTTTGATTTGGATTATAGACACACCTGTTATATCCTCTTGAGATATAATGGTGTGTACCTGGCATCGTACTTTTTCTTATTATTTTTGTGTGTGTGCGTGTTACTAACATTTATTTATTTGTGGTTTAACAGTTTACGCTTTGAGTTATGGGCTGTTATGAGTGCCGTGTTCATGCGTTCAGGCCTTTTCACTTTCCTTGCAGCTTTAGCCGCCACAAGCACCTTCTCCCGATGCTGATTCCATCACACCTTTTGAGACGCCATAACACCTTTTGACTTACGATTTGCCCCCCCCCCCGCACGTCATAAGTCACTAGGAAATGACATAAATGTGTCAGATTCGCGCATGAACTTTCACTGATGCGGTAGCTTTTGGATGTGCCACAGTTGATTTTGAGACGTGAGTCACACGTACTGAAAGCTGATGTGACACTGAGCTCAAAAGGTGCTTTAAAGATCATTGTGTTTACCGTGGAGTTGATGTGCATTTTACACGGATGTATTCGTATGTTTACATGGCTAAAATGCACATGACTGTGACATATTTATTAAATGCATGCCCTTTTATGGTCCGATATTTTTTGCTGACAAAATAATGCTGTCAAGAACATGCTATGTCATATTTTACTACCAAAAAAATTGTAATAGTGTGTATATATCATTTATGTGCAGTGACATTCTGAGATTTGGGCTCAGTAAGATTTTTAAAAGATGTATATATTATATATATACATATTATTAAAATATAAAATATTTTAAAGTACTTAAATATAATTCATTCCTGTGATCAAAGCTATTTTTAGCATCATTACTTAAGTGTCACAGGGATCCATTTTAATAAACTTGAAACACTTGCGCTGCTTAATATTTTGGGACCTTCTTCCAGGATTCTTTGAATAATAAAATATTGAAAAGTAAATATATACAGCCTTGAGAGACATTAAAAAAACGCACTGGTCACAAACTTTTGAACGCCAGTGAATGCATAGACCAAAGTAGGCTGAAATAGACTGTTGATGATATAAAAGTATTTAATTTCTTATTTATCTCTTGATATTGGAGTGAAATATGACTTTCACCTACAGTCTTATCTGGGTTGCTGTACAGCTTATGTTGATGTACCTTATCTACAGGACATGTTTTACCAAATGTTTTTACTTCTACCAAAATTTCCTACTAACCCCCACCCCCACCCCAAAAAAAAAAACTGTGCCAAATATTGACCTGTTTTGTTTGATAGAACAAAGTACATGTCCCTTCTTATAGCATTCAAGGGGAATGTTTTTTTCTGACATTAAATGATGCTACTGCCAATGTAACCGTAGTTTGTACTAGCGTCCTCTCACCAGCGTGCTTGTGTGTTAGTCTAACAGTGTTTCGGCCAGGTTTATGACTCGATCGCCAACACTTCTTTAGATGAAATGCCGCGCGTTCGTTCCTGACGCACCGTCTGTCCCGCAGGGCAAACATCCGCTCCGGATCGGTCCAAACCAGTCCCACCGGCACGCCGTTATCCAGTCGAAGAGGTCGGCAGCTACCACAGGTCCCACCCAAGGGCTCGATAGACAGAAGTGAGTAGATCGACCAAGATCTGTGGCTCTTGAGTGGAGAACTTGCACGATTGGTCAGGTTTAGAGTCACGTTTATGTGGACGGTATTTGACAGAAATGCATCAAATGAAGGAAGTAAACGACTACTGTTGCACAGTAGTTGTTCGAAAAAATGGCTTATGCAACCAGTCAAGTAATGATAGAATAATAGCATTCTTCTTTGCATAACACAGCATGGATTGTTTTTTTTTTCCCCCCACCCTTTTCCTCAGAAGATGGCGAGGGCATTACTGAGCCTTACGAAGGTCTGTAAGCACTAGCTTCTGTGTGTTCAGCCTCGTCTCTGTCTTCTTTATTACAGCTTTATCTCTGTTTGATTCAACCTGCGAGCTTTAGCTGTCATTGGTCTAGCTTCTACCGTTCGTTTAGCGGAGCGAACGGATGTATTACTTTGCGCTTCGACCATGTTAGCGCAGTGCTGTACGTGTATCATCATAGATGTGTGCTGTGTAGTCTATGTACTTTGTCTATGTCTGGATTAGTATCCGCTGCAGTGGGTTTTTATTCATTTTTTGCCACTGTGATAATGTCGTAATGTTCTCTTGACAATTCTGAGTGCTATACGAATTCAGAATTATAAGAAATTAACTTATAAACCTTCAGTTCTGAGTTCGAACTGATTTTGCAGCCCTGACCGGGAAATTGTTAGAAAACTTTCTAATATACTAATTATTGGTGAAAGCTAAAAGCAACATTTAAGTTGCAGAATAGCCAGGCTAAGTTCTGGCATGTTTATAGCAAAGGCTCTTAAAGGGTTAATCGTTGGCAATGTCGAAAGGAAAATATGTATTTATATTGTGTTTTAGAAATTAGTCTCCTCCTAGCAGTGATCCTGTCTGTTGGAGTGGATAGTCACGGTTTGTTAGTCACTTTTGGTTTGTTTTCTCTTTTGATTGGCACAACCCATCAACCAATGAAGCAGGAGCAGGGGCGGCGCCTCAGCCTCCTGCTCCGCCTCCTGTTCTGTCCCAGCTTCCACAGACTCTGGCCGGTAACTTATATTTAGGACACATTGGGCGCTTAACATCAGTCAAATGCAAATATGATCTTGGTATTCTACCATTTGCATCAACGTTTGTTGATAGGCTTCGTATAGTACTCTCTACACTTTATTGTTATTGAATTACTCGGTTTGCAAAATTATATTTGCGTTTGAGGATACTGTAGCATAGTTGGCATGTGGAGTAAATTAGCATAGACAATAATTTTAGCTTTTCTTTTCAAATTTGGGTTGTTCTCATCTTCATGTCTGATGGCATACTTCTGTTTGTCTTTCCTACTCTCATTTCTGTCTGAATGTTGAAGCGGTGGGAGGGGCTTCTCAACCCCCGGCCCCGCCCCCTCCACCTCCACAAGCCACACAAGCAATGGCTGGTAATGCTGTTGTTACATAGCAAAGATAACTATTTGATCAAATAATAAATAAAAAACAAATTATAATTATACAACTTTAGAAAAAAATTAAAAGAATAGCAATACAGTGCCACAAACTGCTTTGTTTGGAATAACTGTATATAATTATTATTATTTTTTTTTTTACTTTTACATTTATACAAAATATGTCTATGTAGTAATAATAAGAAATGTATCTATATTTTCGATAATATAAATTGCAGCCTTGGTGGTGATAATTTCTAAACAATTAAAAAAAAAAACGTTTGTTTTTTTGGGGGTTTTTTTAAATGTCGTCAGAATAAATTATTCTAGAAAATGTAATAATAAATAATAATAAAAACTTTAAGAAATGAAAATATACTCAAATTGTTATAAATTAGTTAAAGTGGATAATTTTATGTGGACACTGCTTTTTTTTTTTTTTTGTTCTCTCAAGCCAAACTTTCAGTTAACAATATCTGTGTAGCCTGCAACTTTATGATGATTATGATTTTTTTTTTTAACTTGGCGCATCAATCATTCATATTCATCTTCATGATCCTCTTGTTAATTTTTCTTGTGTTTCTTTTTGTCCATAACTCTTTCTCTGCCAATCCTGTTGTCTTCATTGTCATGACCAAAGCTCCTGTGGGGATGGAGCCTCCTGTCCCGGGCCCTGCTGCCCCCCACGCCCCTGTACCTCCTCCTGCTCATGCTCCTCCCCCTCCTGCACAGGCCCATCCGCCTCCTTCAGTTGCCACTCCCCCACCCGCACATGCCCCTCCCTCTCCGGTGCTTGCTCCTCCCCCTCCCGCTCCTGCTCCCGCCCCTTCTTCTCCTCCTCCTCCTGCTGCTGCTCCATCATCATCCTCACCGCTCATCCAGCAGGCGTCTGAGTCAGGTGTGTCACTGCAAAGGAGCTGAACATAAACACACTGCCCATGTTTGGAAGAGACTACTTGTGCACTACTTGCTTCATATCACGCATTTTACAATTAGGGTCTTATAAATATTAATGTACTGCTTTTGATACCTCACAGTACACACTTAGGGCCTAAAATACTAGTGTAGTCCATAATGTGCACTGGATAGTATACACTTAGGGCCTAAAATACTAGTGTAGTCCATAATGTGCACTGGATAGTATACACTTAGGGCCCTAAATACTACTGTAGTCCATAATGCGTTCTGCACAGTATATATTTAGGACCTTACAAATACTAGTGTTTTTTTTTAAAATGCGGACTACATATAAAGTTACAGTTAGGGTTTTTGATAAATCATACTACGCACTATATACTGCCTTTATTATTTCAATAATACAGTCAATATTTTGCTATAAACTGCACAAAACAGTGGAATAGTATGCTGTTATGAACATAGTCTGAGTGCCTGTTTCTTTTTAAATATATGTAGTAGTCAGCTTTTTAAGTGGAGCAAAAAAGAAAATCTATATATATATATATATGTGTGTATATATGTGTGTGTGTGTGTGTGTGTGTGTGTATGTATATATATATATATGTGTGTGTGTGTATTTATGCTTACTTTATTTCAATAGTGTTGGTAACTTCTCTTGAGCGTGCGTGTGTGTGTGTGTGTGTGTGTGTGTGTGTGTGTGTGTTAAAGTGTTCCTGTGTGTTTGTGGGAAACACTAATCAGTGGACTCACCCTCTGTTTATGTGTGTGCGTTTCCCACACAAGAATCCCAGGAAAAGCCTGTAGCTCCCCCACCTGTCAATGGGAGGAAAGGCAAGTGTGTGTGAGCGTGTGAATCTCTCTGTGGTGTTTTACTGTGTGTTTGTGCCGGATAGATTTAGCACAAGTAGATGTCGCATACATTTGCAGTCCTCACTGTCTGCACGGTTGTCATCAGATATATAGTATAGTGTGCTTTGATTGTGTTGGTGATGCTATTAAGAAACCGTTATGTATATTTTTTTCAATTCTGTTTCCACACCATGCTGCGCTATTGTTGTAATTATGTGGGATTTAATATTAATTTAATTGTTAATTATTATGTTTTTAAGCCACTGTACCCGTGGGTAAACTGAATACCTTCATTCACCTGTAGATGGCTCAAAAGCACTCCGTAAAAAAACATTATCTTGACTTTCATAGAATTAAAGCTGTTTTTTTTGTCTTTTTAAATAAAATATATGCAAAATAAATAACTTTAATAATAAAAATAACGAATAAATTATCGTTAATAAAATGTCTTTTTATGTCCTGTTATTTATTTTTATTTTTTTTCCGTTTACTTTTATGGAGAGCAAAATAACTTTTTAACACTACAATTACATTTTGCAAAATTGTAAATTAAACGTGCTTAAACGTGCCTTATGCAATATGTGAGGTCCGAACAGTTTTAAGCAGAAGCATTGATTGTTTCTCCTTGTGTTGTAACTCCAGAGGTGACATGGGAGGACCAGCAGAAGAAAGCTCCTGGTATGGCACAACCTGTGCTCTTCATCGGCCCTTAGTAGAGTAGATGGATCCTAGTTTGCTTCTGAGGGATCTAGATTTCAGCTCTTCTTCTGTGCTGTCACTCTCGCTGCTGCTGTGTTGTTTGTCAAGCGGAAACATCGAATCGAACTGCTCCTTTTTCTTTGGCGTCACTATAGCAACTTGATGAGTTGATTAACATACTTTTATTGATGACGAGACAAACAGTTCTCACCGATACCTTACGATACACAAACACGTACGTTTTAATTTCTGGAATTATTGCATGCAGTTGAAGTAAACAATAAAATGAACGGCAATAGAATAAACTCAAGGAATCGTTATATTTACAGCATACAATTGGGGAGAAACGAAACTGGGGGCTTGTGGGATGTTGGAAAGCTACTGAACTGATCGTTTTTAGTTGTGAATGTCGAGATCGTGCTTTTCACTTAAAACTTCTAAAATAGTTTAAAGGAGAGTTGAGAAAGTAGCGTGTGATTGTAAATGCATTGAAGCGTTGCTTGTAGTGTGTAGTGGGGAAAGTAGGTTAGTTCCGGTGGTATGTTTGTAGTGTGTGTTTGAAATGTGTGTATTTCACTAACTTTTAAAGTATGCATCAGTTCTTTTGGGGGTTTTTTGGTGTTGGATTTTTTTATATCTATTTTGCCTTAGTTTCTGCATGTTATGAGTGACGAGTTTCTGAATGAAATTCATCTGCTCTCTGTGTGTGTGTGTGTGTGTGTGTGTGTGTGTGTGTGTGTGTGTCCATCATCACGTTGTGTGTCTTGTGTCTGTCTAAACTGTCTTGTTTTCCTCTCATCCATACATCAGCTGTAGTGTCAGAGTCAACAGTGTCAGAGAATGGAGATGCAGGTATTGTATACAGATTGAGTTTGTGTGACAGCAACCTAAACCCTTTCTAAAATAACATTTGGAGGTGTGTGTGTGTGTGATTGGGTAGAATTGGTAACAGAGTTTAAAACTACACAACAACGTAAAAGTTTGAGTTTGAGGTCAGTTGAGAGGCAAATACATTTCTAGAAACTATTTTTGTTTCATTTAACTACTTTTATTTTAATAAATCGAGATGACAACATTTTCCTCAGTCCTAACTTCTGGAGAAAAATAGCACATACGCTGGACAAAGACAGCTCTTTTTAGACTGCCTGAGTCCGTGCGCACTATCAAGTGGAGTACACTTTGACTGTTTTTGTGCGTGTACTTAGCAAATGGCTACAATGTATATTTTGGTTGTCCCTTTGAAGTTACTGCCCAGTGATGTTGTTGCCAAGTCATGTGCAGTTTTTCCACAGAACTGGACTTTAAAGTCCATAGGCTGAAGTGACCCCAATAACACATTATGTAGCCACTGAAATGTGAATTTTACCAGGGAAACCTGCCAAAAAACATGTACTTTACCCCCAGAACACATTTTTTGGTTGACTCCCCCCTCGAAATGCAAATGGGCTAGTTATAAATAGCAATTGGTCAGGTTTTGTTGTAAAGACCAGGCAACCCTTCCCACTGTTACATTTCAGTTCACATCCTGTTCAGATGTTTATGGATTTCCATAACTAAGCTTACTGTATAAGAGTCCTTCTGATAAAAACCAATTGGACCGGCTTGCTTAACTAGTATAACCAGGATCGAATTTTGCTGGTTAAGTTGGTAGAGTGGAGACACCAGCATCCAAAGAGTTAGTGTGTTCTTTTCAGTGATTCACAGTTGATGGATTCGTTGTAATTCATTGCACCAATACAAAAAAATCCGCCGATCAAACATGTTCATGAGACAGAAGTGAATGAGTGCTCTTTCTGCTGTGCCATAATGTTTTCCTTCTGGCTATTTAGGTCGACTAGATCAGATACAGTTGACAAACGTGTCTGTGTAGGTTTATGTCAGCCGTGTGTCGCTTTAAAGTTTGCTGATGTGTGTTTGTATGTAACAAGCAGCAATACCGTGTCACATGCTGTTCCTACACATCTAACCATGTTTGTCTTTCCACACAGGCACTCTGAAGGACCCATCAAGGGTATGTTCTTCTTCTTAATGCTTGAGTTTATTAAGTGTTTCGTGTCCTTTTGCAGTCCTTTTTTGTGTCCCCCAATGATGTTTTGGTAATATCTAGTGAATGTTTGAAATCAGTTTATGCATTTTTTTGTTTGACTTTCTTTTTGACGTTGATGATGATAAGCATGTTTCTTGAGTAGCAAATCAGAACATTAGAATATTTTCTGAAGGATGACGCTGAAGACTGAAGTAATGCTAAAAAATCCAGCTTTACATCACTTTGCATGTATTTGATCAAATAAATTCTTTAAATAAATCTATTTAGCACCTATTTTCGAATTTAAGCAAGAATCTGAACTCCTGCAGCACGACACAAATGAAACCCAAGGGACCACCAAAAGGGCTTATCGTGCAGCGTTTGGTTGAAAAACTCTTTAGATTAGCATTAAGGATTTACTGTTTGTAGGTCCTCACACAAGCTGGTTCTCATCATTACATAAAGCGTCAAGTATCTGTCAAACCTGTGTACCTGATGCACCGCTGAAATACAGCGTTCGTGTTGAGTTTACTATAAGAGAAGACGAGCGTTACATAACAGCTGATCTCCTTTCTGGCTTCTGTTCTCTTTTGATTAGTTGTGTAAGTTATATAAAATCAGTTTTTTGACAGCTGAGAGCAGTGTGGGTTCTGGAATATGATTTTAGTTATTGGTTCTGTGTTAAAAACCTATGAGGGTAATAATATAGAAATATACTGATGCATAATTAAAAAATTCATTGTAGCAGTACCCTAAATAAAGTCTATTGTTAAGCTAATAGGCGTGTTATTGTTAGCTTAGCATCATGCTAACATAGACTGCAGCCTTCCAGTTCCAAAATAAAATAATGTTAATTAAAAATGATGTTTCTGTAACTACACACACGTAACACTTTACATTAGATTACCACACACTACCATTTAAATCAATCATTTGGCACGTATCGTGTACATGCATGTTTTTACATTGGACTTATATTTTAAAAAATCCCTACATGTAATTACATCTGTAATGAATTTGTGTAGTTACATTTAATTACCACCTTTAAACCTAACCAAACCTGTCCCTAACTTTAGTGTTATACTATATTATACTTATTTTACGATGTAAGTGCATAGCAGTTAAGGCCATCTAATATAAAGTGGGACCCATTTTATATTACGTAAACAATTCCTATGGAATTATTCCTATGTTACACAGCAGCGGTCAGCAAGTTAGGCTTTAGATATAAATTGTGGTTGGTGACCAGAATGTTACACTTTATACAAAGTTCCTGAGGAGTTACAGAGGAGTCGCAGCATTATTTTAATGTGACAATCAATGTTTTTTCCCCCTCGCAGCGTGGGATGGACAGTCTCTCCATGCGGTCGTCGGACAGCGATGTAAGCGACGTGTCCGCTATGTCGAGCGCATCTCGGCTCAGCAGCACGAGCTACATGTCTGTCCAGTCAGAAAGAGTGCGAGCAAGCCGCAGGATCAGGTGAGTGCCCTGAAAACCCCTCGATGTGTCTGCGGTCAGGGACACACTTGCTGCACTTCCGCTGAGTTCAGGTTCGGCTCTGCCTGCTTGTGAAGTGAGCCCTACCTCTGAACTTGCCCAGAGTGTGTTTGCCACAGACTGAGAACACATCACATGGTTTTGAACAAAGGTGAATCTCAAGAAGAAATGTCCAACTCATATTTACCTTCAAAAAAAGAAACAAATATCGGTTCTCAATTACATATCAATTCTTTTTACTCTAATGCAGTTCGTAAGACATAATTTATTTATTTATTACTCATGAAAGCTGTGTTTATTTAATACAGCAGATACAGTTATATTTTGAAATATTATTGCGGTTTGTTTTTAAAATGTAATTTATTTCACGATCAAAAACTTTGATCAAAAATCAAATCACTCCTCCGTCTTCAGTGTCCCGTTTTAATATTGTAATTCGCTTCAATGTTGAGAACCGTTATAATAATTTTTTTCTATCCATTTTATGTGCTCAATAGAACAGCATTTATTTAAAATAGAATTTCTGTAACAGTTTGTAAAAAAAAAAAGTGAATGTCTCTTGATTAATTTAATGCATCTTTGCTGAATAAAATTATTAAAATTTTTTTTTGATTTTTATTAATTTTATCAGTGATAATTTTGAGTAGAAAACTTTTCATGAATGTTACAATGTAAAAAAAAAAGTGTTTATAGCCTGAAATGTATTTTTTTAAATATGGATTGGACATTTTTCATTATTTACAAAAGATTCTCCCACTAACAAAAAACCAAACTCTCAAGAGAATCGCTCAGCATCATTCTATTACAGAATCTATCTCATTCACAAAGACGGATCCTTTTTTACATTTTCATACTGTTGTTTTGCTCAAGGTTTCTTTTCTTCATCTCATGTCTGTCAGGCTTATATCTGTCTTTTCTGTCTTGCATGCTTCCTTTCATGGTGCCGTGGCATGGTTTATGTGTTTGCGTGTGTGTGTCAGCCGTGCGGAGGCTCTTCAGAGTCAGGGAGAGGAGGGCGCTGTCTCTGTGGAAGAGCAGGTGGAAGCCACTACAGCGAGCGCACAGGGGGCGGGGCATGATGGGGAGGTGGGTGGGGCTACTGTCAACTCAGAGCACGAGGAAGAAGAGGAGGAGCCTGAGAGGTTAGAAGCAAATCGTCCTTCAGCTAATGTCCTCTACCTTAGTGTCCTGCAGCTAGCGTGATCACGCCTCTGAATATTTGCTGTATTCCCATCTTAACGTGTTAACTACAGGAAAATGTCTTGTTAATCCAGCTGTGTGTTTGTTAGTTGAGGATGACACCTCTCTGCACTGCCGTATAGTTCATCATACTGTCCCACAAGAGCTTGTGTCTTACATAATATCACAGTCATCTACGAAACCCCGGGGAGAGTCGCATGAACAGCTGCCGTCTCCGCTCCAATTAGAGCAAAACCAAGAAAAAAGCTTCAGTTCTCCAGCATTTCTCGCAATTTCCACTTCAATACGTTTTCAGTGCCATTTGTGGGTCACTAATTGAATATAGATGAAGTGTTTGTGATCATTAAAATGCTACAGAAGATAAAATAGAATTTTAATGTCGTTAACGGAATTTTTCACCAATTAGAAACTGCAGTAGCATGAGTTTTTACATAACCAGCACTCCGAGACTCCCTCGCGCAGATGTTGAGCGCCGCAGACCGCATTTCTATTAGGTTACAATCATTTGAAAGCAGCACCTCTTTTGGTCGTTCGTGTTGGTTAATGATGGGGAATCTCAAATGCTGTTGTCAAAGCCAGGCGAGGTCATTTCCTGTCTGTTAGTGTGCATGTTATCTCGTTGCGTCTGACCCCAAAGAGCTTCATCTCTCTGGAGTTTCCACAGAAACACTGAGCCGCTGCAGCATGAGGTTAAGTGCCAAGAAAAGATGAATGGAGGTGGCTCATTAAAGACAAATTACCCTTTTTTATGTGTAGAGGGATGACGGAGTCCTTCTGTCTACCCACCGTTTCCGTTTTGCCTGATAAGACTTAAAATGAAATGTCCTGCATTACTTAAAACCCCTTAAAACCTTCGTTCAAAAATGTGTAAAAATTACAATTGCAATCACTAGAAGAACTAACTATAATGTGTGCTCTCAAACCTTGTTTCTAGTCATGTGTAGCACCTCCAGCTCTGCAGTAGTGATGGGAAGTTCGGATCGAATCTTTTTTTTCGTGTCGTTTCATTCATTTTAGCAAAACATAATTAAATTGTTAAGTGTCACTTCCCTGGCATATCTACTACTTATGCAAACTTTGATCACACAACAAACAATACAAAACTATAATGCTATGAGAAACAGAAAAGACTAATTCATTGTTTACCTGGGTCTTTAGTCTTTCATTAGATACGAGATGAGGTGAGCAGAGTCGTTCGTTCATCACGTGACAGCCCTGTAAGATGTAACCAATGCAGTACGAGCAGGAAAAATAATTGATTGGTTAATCTCTCGAGTCTTCGGGTTTGAGTTGTTCGTTCGTCACGTGACAGCCCCATTAGCTTTAACCAATGCAGTATGATCTGGAAAAAGAATCGATTACTTCATCTCACGAGTCTTTCAAACTAATTGCAGTACAGAACCTATAGGATATTGCGCAACTGAACGAATCACTCCCTGAGATGACTCATTCTTCACGAGTCTTGTAAAAGATTTGTTTAAAATGAGCGAATCAATCAAGAATGACCCATCACTACTCTGCAGTTTCCCAACTTTAGGTACAAAAATGCAATTAGCACCGATTGGGAAGAAAATGAGCACGTCTTTGGCAGAAAATCGAGAATAAAAGAGAATAGATGTTTGTTGAGACTGTTCTGTCAAGTTATAGACAATTGTTTGTACACCTACAATAATAGGACCTACTGAAAAACCATGGGTATCCACAAGCAATTTATAAAAGAAATAGTTGCAGTCCTTGATTCTGATTGGTTGAGCCAAGTTGAAAGCTGTTGTGTGTTGCTCGGCACAACCACAAGTGTTTCAGAGGAGCTTCATTGTTTGGTGGAAGAATAATGTTTTTTATTAATATCATTGCATTTTATTGGCTCTGTTTTATGGGTTGAAACCTTACTACGTATATGGTATAACCGGTTTAAAAAAATAATAAGCCACATGGAGCTGTGCATTACAGTGACTCTATATCAGTTTTAATTAGGTTGTAGAGGCATATTTAAAATAATAAGACATACATTTGCATCAGCATCTAAGTGTTTAATGTCAGGTGATCAAGACTTTAACATTCAGAGCAAAGATGAGGCTAGAAGATACAGTTGTCATAGAAACAGCTTCATCTTTTTCGCCATAGCCGTACAAATGTTTCAGCTCAGTGTCAGTGGAAATGTTCTCACAAAAGTCTCCTCCAATAGTATTTTATATAGAAATAGAAAAAAAAAAACACCTAAAAACTTTCCATTCACAGAAAGCCAGCAGAACAGTAATCTGTGGTTTCTATTAGTCAGACGGGTCACTGGCACAGGATCAGATCTCATGTTTGTATCCTAAAGCCGTCTTGTATTTTCTCAGGAGAGTTTGATGAGTCACCGTCTCATTATTTTGTTCCCGGAGCTTGTCTCATGTCATCTAAATAGGCTAAATAAGTTTTCTGCAAACTGTGTATACATACTTCCTTACAGTCTCTATGCATACTGACCTTTTTTATAAGATACATAAAAAAGTAAAACGATGTAAATGCTGATTGATTAAATTAAAGGTGTAGAGACTGACTTCATGCTAGAACAGTTTTTTAGAGCAGAAGATGGACTCAAAATAGACACGGCAGAGCAGTCTTTACATTTCATGACACTTAAAATAATGTCATAATTTGTTTAAAATACATTTATAAATATACTTCAAATCCATTAACACATTTATTGTGTTGCGTATCACTCAAGACTTACTCATATAAATTCTTTCTTTATCACACACTTTTTAATATTATGCATAAAATGTGTATGCATAAAACACATTTAATAAGAATGATCTATGATTATCTGTTCCAATTCATCACACCTAACAGATAAACTCCATTTAGTCCATTTAGACACAGCAAACACGTTTTTCAAGACAAAAGAAAAGCTTTAAAACACCCCAAGAGGTATTACTGATGTATTCTATGTTGTAGAATAAAATATGAACATTTGTGTCAACAGACTTTATTTCATGAATTCAACTAAAAACCCATTCAATGCTAAAAAAAGCGTAAAAAAATACTCCATCCCTGCAGCTCTCCATAGATGCAGGTCATGCTTATGCTCCTCAGTAGATGTCCTGTCTTGTGCATGTTGTACCCGTGCATCTGTCCTTCACCTTTGACCCTCCTAAATCCTGTGGCTGAAACCTGTCCCTTCCTTCCTCTCTCTCTTCCTGTCCCTGTCCTCCTCTCCTTACCTCTTGCTGTGTCTCCTGCACATGACATGGCTGACAGTGAGTTTACGTCTAAAATGAAACACAGGGCTCAGACGGCCACTCCGGGCTCCAACATCACCAAGAGCTCCAGTGTCGGTGGAGACATGTGCTCGCTGGGCAGGAACGACGACGAGGACGACGACAAGAAAAGGCGCTCCAGCTTCGGAGCCAAGATGGCCGCCATGGTGGGACTGGGGAAGAAGAGTCAAAGCACCTCGCAGCTGGACCCCGAGGGTGAGTGAACTGAGCCGCTACGCAAACACAAACGTGTGGTGAACTTTATGAAAGATCCCCCGCTCAAACGACCAGGGGTGCGTTTCCGTTCAGCTCAACAAAGCAGTGTTTTTTCCGAAACCATAGTTTAAACAAACATTCGCAATCAGCATCGCAAACTCTCGTGGTTGGAATTAGAGCTCTTGATGTGTGGTTGGAGACATAGTTGATTAATGTGTCAGAATAAGAGAAGAGTTCCTAGTTATCCTAGTTATTCCTAGTTGTCCCAAAATGACCTCCTATTCTCTCTCTTTCTGGGAAAAAGCTCTTTGTCATTCACTTTTCCGTGGTGGAAGTCGTGACCCAGTGAGTGGCCCATCTGAACACACACACAGTGATATAAACTAGCTTTGAGGAAGCTCATGTCCCTCTCTACAGCTCACAGGCGGGACTCGGGGGTCCCTCTGGTGTAATCATGCCTCGCGTCCTGCTCTGCCTCATAAAGACCTGCTGGGATGGGATGGACTAAATCGGATGCTCTGCGTAGTCGTGCGGTGAAATCTATGATCAGACACACTGGTCAAAGCTTCCCTTTAGATGAAGTAGATTCACAGCATTTACAGCAAGCGAGGGGGTAAATTGCCTTCACGGATGCCCTGTTGCTGTCCGTTGAGGGAAGACCGTTGGGTTTAAAACAGCTTTGCTGCTGGAGAACTTCCTGTGGCGCTTGCTTTGATTTGGCTGGTGAGTTGACATAATGGATGCAAATGAGCGCTATTTCAATTCGTATAAGCTAACAGCTTGAGTGACGCATCTGTGCTGAAAAGAACACAGCGTTTCTCTGGCTTTGTGTAAAGTGTGTACAATCAGACAACACGCTTTTATCGCTGGGTGCAGTGATGTAACGTATTGACTGCCCTAAGGCGTAAAAATTCTATAATATGTTTGCATATGTTAACGTACCTAGTTCAAATCAGAAAAACTGCTACAGCCAGTTACTCTACTTTGAAATGCGTGTTCCGTGTCAGAATGCCTGGTTTTGTTTCCGTCTATGCGACTCCTCCCACTGCTAATTTACCCAATAGCATTTTGACATCCCGGGTTGCCAGTTAGTGAAAAACACAGCTAATCATAGCTATCGATGCATAGCATTTCGTTTAAAAAATTTTTCCATACTGTGGAAGTCAACCTACCTGCAACAATCTGGTTACCCTCAATGCTCAAAATATCTTCTTTTGCGTTCAGAAGCTAAATGTAACCATCGTAACATTTCCGTCATCAGTTACTGACCCCAGAGTCGTTCCAAACCGGTTTTAGTTTCTTTTGTGGAACGTAGAAGTGCTTATTCAGTAGAAGTTACAATTTGATTACCGGCGTTCATCAAAATATCTTCTTTTGCGTTACGCATGGCTGCGCACCTCCGCCAGAATGCCTTAAAATAGGTCAGGGAATATATTAGTGGCAGATGCAGTAATGATTCGCTCTCCCGCTGTTCAGATCAACACGTCTCCATACTTAACAGGCCCGTCCTCACTCCCAGTGCTCGTTCCTCACGTATTTAAAGATCGTCTCCTTTCTGTTTCCTGCCAGATCAGTCATACAAAGCTAAAAATACATCTCACACACAGACACACGGAGTCTGGAGGAGGATAGATACACTGGCTGTGTACGTCAGCGTGGCATGATAAAAGATCCTGCTCTTCATCAGCACATGCTTCTGGAGTTGCACTTAATGACATATTTACAGTCAAAATTCAGAATTTACTGACAAACATGTGGAATAAGATCCCTGTTTTAGCAAACAGCACTAATAATATTCAGGGCATTGAAGCTCATTAGCTCAGTCTGATAATGGAGAGCTGGTGTTAATGGGTACCACTGTTTTCCTTCAGAGAGATAACATGCTGTTCCTAGAGCTGCTTACTTTTGAGTATACTATACTGATGGACTTTCCAGTCCTGGATAAAGCAGAGCTGCAAAATAATCCTATCTGGTCTGTGCATATAGCTCGTAAAGTCTGTTTTTCTCAATGTCTCAATGTCATGCCTGTGATTGCATCCAGAGTTGTAAAGGCTATTGTAGATGCCGTTTTTAAATGACTAAAAAGGTAAAGAAATCCAATAAAGAAAATGTACTGCCCCTCAGTCCATTCAAGATGTAGATGAGTTTGTTTCTTCACGGGATCGGATTTAGAGAAATATAGCATTACTCTGGAGTGAATGGGTGCCGTCAGAATGAGAGCCCAAACAGCTGATAAAAACA
Organism: Puntigrus tetrazona; assembly: GCF_018831695.1. Classification (NCBI taxonomy): domain Eukaryota; kingdom Metazoa; phylum Chordata; class Actinopteri; order Cypriniformes; family Cyprinidae; genus Puntigrus; species Puntigrus tetrazona. Next base: position 4,081,823 of record NC_056717.1, on the reverse strand, counting down.
TCACAACAGTCATTATCCACAGAATCATCGTTTGGATGTACTATGGCTAAACCATGGCTGGCAAATATGAGTTCATAATCTATAATAATGCTTTCTTAATAATACATTTGCTTTGTCACAAACAGCAGCTTTTTGATTTTCACATTCACACACACACACACACACACACACACACACACACACACACACACACACACACACACACACACACTACTAGTAATTACTTCCAAAGTCTAGCTTCATAGCATGGTGATTACTGTTTGTAATTTTGGCTTTATCATCATCATCATCACTTTTATTGCCGAAAGAACTCATTTTAAGTTATTTTTAATGAATCAGTTCATTCAAATGGTTCCTGTGAATGAACCTATTGCACAAAAAATATTACATTTTAACACTGTCTATAACATTACATACATTTTAAAGCACCTATAGGACAGCACCTAAATGCTGTCTATGGAGGCAGTTTACTCGGGTTACTAGGGAAGTGATAAATGAAAAACAGGATCATGAAAATGTTCCCAAAGCGCTTTGCTTAGTAGCCGAGCTTTTCTAAACACCCTGTCATGGGCTGTTTTACAGGATGGTGTAAACCACTTGTCCTGGTATAATGGACTTGCGTTTACAATCCGTGTGGTCCGGCTGTTAATAAAACACTGACCGCTCACTAGGTCCATCTGTTCCCGTGGGTCAGAGGTCAACACCAGCCGATATCTCAGCTCAAGAGCCATTTCAACACCTGGTTGTTATTCAAAAGACTGCATGTATTGAGTGTTGCATTATGCGTTCTATATTAATCACACTGTGAAATATTCCATTGCTTTGTTAGATTGCGTTTCATTGATAGCTATGCTGCATTTAATAAATAAAAGAATGATTGTGGTATTTAAAAAAAAAAACTTTTTATCCAGCAAGAACATATTAATTAATCAAAAGTGTTAAAATCTTTCTTCTTCAGCAAATCTGCATATTAGAATGATTTCTGAAGGATCATGTGACACCGAATACAGGAATAAATTAATTTTTGATCACAGGAATAAATTAGTTTATATATATATATATATATATATATATATATATATATATATATATATATATATATATATATATATATACACACACATTTATTTGAAAAAACATAATACATTTTACGTGATCAAATAAAGTCTTGGTGAGTAGAAGAATCTTATCAACCCAAAACTTTGAATATAGTGTAGATGTTTATTATCCTTCTACAGCCTTCCTAAATTCCCAAAGGGCTGCCTATTATTGCTGAGTTGCAAGATGTGAAATTATATATATATATATATATATATATATATATATATATATATATATATATATATATATATATATATATATATATATATTTTTTTTTTTTTTAAGCAAGCATATACACTATAATGCATGCATGCACATGTACTTGCTGCATATTACCTCTGATGGCATAAAGCCCTAAGGTGTTTCAGCTCTATGCATTCTCATTGTCTGCGACCCTGACTTAAACCAGCAACCTTTTAGTTTGGTCTGACATGCTGAGACCACACAGTGAGTCTGATGTCAGATAAGAGCCTTCAGTGTCTGCACTATTGCAATCTTAGTGTTTAATATGGACGGCACATTTACTAGACGGTGGTTTACATTACAGATTTCAACTATCCAGTTATTTTTAGTGCTTAGGTGGTATTTTAAGTTCGTCGGACTGTGTGCTTAAAAGAAACTCTGCAAGAGAAACGTGCCGGGAAGTGTTGCGCTTTGCTGGATTTATGCGCAGTACATTATTTGTGTTACTGTATGACATGTTGAGGTTTGAGCAGTGGTATGAGTCATGACTGCATTCTTCAGACTTTAATAGGAAGGTTCGAGATGTTTCTATTTTGAGCGGGTTGATGATTTCAGCTTACACACAGTAAGATATTTATAGCTAGCTGCAGAAGTGTACATTCGGTCTCACATTTAAGCTGAAGGTCCTGTCTTCATTGAGATACATGCGGCGTCTGTTTACCTAGAAACTCATCGTGAAATCAGGTCAGGTTTTATTGGCATCTCGTGCCTGGTACAGTAACAAAATCAAGCCGCCAGTTGTCACGCTGTTAATGGTAAAGCTTAATAAGTGTAACTTTCAAAGCTTCTGGTTTAAACGTCGCAAAGATGAGGTTTTGTGCGGCGAATGGAAAATGCAATCAACAATTTAATGAAGATCGGAGAAAGTCTGGATTTATTTGCAGCATATTCTGGACAGAAAACACCTAATTTTACAGCAAGAGTGGTTGACTGACATGTTAATTGTATGCTATATAATATTATATAATATACACCTTTCAAAACTTTTAATGCACTTTTTGTTTAGTTTTTTCTTTGTTTGTTTGAAAGATGTCTCTTACCAAGGCTCAGAATACAGTAAAACAAATAAAACTGTAAAATAGTTGTTCAATGGCATATTAATCGGTTCAATATGCCATCTTGCTGCCCGAGAAACTATATTATTATCAAATGTTAAAAATAGTTGCTGCTTCATATTTTATGGAAACTGATTTCAGGATCTTACTAGTTTAAGTGTTTTTCAACGCTCATTTCTTTCACTTCATGTCCGCCACCAGCTGTTGTTTACGTTCACTGTACATCTGCATCCACGATACAATGCAGTCATGCTGCATTTCATTGATAAATGCAGCTTGTTACTGGAAAAGCTGCATGGAAACTGTTGGATTGTTGTCGCGCTACTTAGTGAATGTAATGAAGTCGGTAGCATTGCTACTTCTAACTACTTCCCAGCACTGTTGTGATGAAGCTGCAGTCAGAAGGCGAGTCATGTGCATGTGTTTGTGTGCGGTCGTATCTCTAGGCAGAGCTCTGTCTCCTGGAGAAGCATTTGAGGGGTCTCTCAGTTTCTCTGCCTCTGATTGGCCACATCATCTGTGCACACGCGGCCGTCTGCCCCTCCCACCCCTCAGATGAAGTAGAGCGCTGCAGAGGAGACCGTCAGACAGTCATCCTCACCTCATATCGACCTGAGAACTAATAAGACTCGCAGCTGCTACCGATGAGAGGCTTTAAACGCAACCCTACCAAACCCGTTCCGCCGAAAGCGTCTCGCAGCATCATCTCCGCTCGGCTACCGTGTTGTTAGAGGTGTTTGAGGGTGCTGGGGAGGTAAAATGGGCAGACAAGGGCAGGATGGCAGCGCCGCTCTCCCCGGCATGCGAATGCAGCGCTCACCGAGTCGGCTGAGCCTATCTGCCTCCTTCGAGGCACTGGCCGTCTACTTCCCCTGCATGAACTCCTTTGATGAGACAGACGGAGGTAAGGATGAAGCCGCATGCCAAGTGTGACGGGCGCTGCTGTGTCCACTTATTTTCAAGCTGTTTGTTCACACTGAATTTTGTGACCAGCTGGAAGCCAGAAGAGCTGTGTATGATGTGTGATTTATGTTTCTCTGTTTTGATTGGATGTGTATAATTGGACGGATACAGACAGACATAGATAGATAGATAGATAGATAGATAGATAGATAGATAGATAGATAGATAGATAGGTAGATATAGTCATAGACAGATAGATAGATAGATAGATAGATAGGTAGATAGAAGACATCTATTGATATAGATAGACAGACAGATAGAAATCTCATTCAAATCATCCTGAGCAGGCTGAGTCTGAGACAGGACAGAAAGTGGAAGAGGCTCTGAATGATTTATACAGTATGAAAGAAGCCTGATTTCACGTAAGTGTCACGTGACCCTCTACAGCACACGGTTTGCTCCGATTCAGAGATAGATGCTCCCGAGTCATGACAAAACCAAGACTACGACACTATGTCGTTGGATTCTGAATCAAGAAAGACTCGAGACCCTGTTTGTGTCACACATTCACTCATCTTCCCTTCCCTTGCTGTTATTTTCAGAGGAGGGTAAGAAGAAGAAGCCGGTGCGTCTGGCGATCCAGCGGAGCGTAGAGACTGGTTTAGCGGTCGAGATGAAGAGCAGGATGACGCGGCAGCCCAGCCGAGAGACCACAGATGACGGTGAAAAGGCGAAACCTGGAAAGTAAGTACTATAAAATCTACTTCTGAATACGATGGTCCTCCACCTTTACCATTTGGCAAGCTTTTGTCGCTGATAATGTCTTGTCAGAGGTTATTAGCAGTCGATTAACAGATGTTCTGTCCGTCGTCTGTTCAAAGTCTAATCTTCCCTGGAGTGAAGATCTCATCAGATAGCCAGTTCACAGAGTTTTTGGATGGTCTTGGCCCCGCCCAGCTGGCAGGGAGACAGACACTGGCCACGCCCCCAATGGGTTCGTATCATTGCTTACCGTTTTCTTTGGTTGTTCTCTGGTGTTGACTAAGACCGTAAAGCTCAAAGTATATTTCAGCTTTGTCCCAAGTAGTTCCATTTCATCCGTGAAACCATGAAACAAGACTATGGCTCTGTCTATTTACACCTGCTCTTATCGTGCCTTTTTAAATGCATGTCCTGTTACTTTGAATTTCGTCTCGACCAGAGGTGTCCAAACCTACTCCTGGAAGGTAACTTTCCTGAACTCTGTGCTGATCAAGGCTGCATGAAGGCACCTCACAAAACTGATTTCGGTTTCTGAGGAATTGCAGCAGTTTAATGATCTATAACAAAATAGAACAGGCTTTGGCTATATCTAAGCTAATATTCTATATACTATAATACAGATTTTATGCTAGAAATAACATCAAAAGTACATTTGCACAATGGGTGTAACAATGCACAGAATTGTGGGATATATCAAAAGCAGCTATGGATACATCTACGCTGACTTCAAAAATGAAGCAGGTATCTCAGAAGGCAGGAAGTGAAGCTAACACTGGATTCGAATATGCCTTCCCGCCTTGAAACGTGCCCTTCAAAGACAGCATTTTCCCAGCCGGGGTCTCTCTAGGCATACTAGAAGCTTCCATGCTCTCTCATTTATTCAATCGCGAATACTTTGAATAAATTAAGCTGTTTTGCTGCTTACGAACAAGTGCGAATCGATCAAATCGAGACGTTAACATCTATTTTGTCCGTAACGTGTGTTTTGGCACAGCACAGCGAAGTAGGAATCGAAGTATGAAGTCCCGCCTTGTGGACAAAGTTAGATGCAAAAAGATCAAATTCATTTAAACAGTATAAGTGTAAAAACAAATGAAGTATACTTTGGGCTTAACACATAAATCTCTATCAAAAAAGAATGTTTTCATCCATAGCGCTGTAATACCTTTAATCTGATTGGTTACGGTGGCCTTGCTCCGCAGGTGACATCCAGATCGGTATGGTGCACAGGAAGGAGAGGCTGGATGTGGAAGTTATTCGGGCTCGAGGTCTGGTGGGCAAACCAGGGAACAAACAGACGCCAGGTATGCCTCGTCACGACACAGAAAGCTCACTAAATAGTCTGTGATGTGCACTATGTAAATCTTTGCCGTCTATTACGTGCAGCTCCTTACGTAAAAGTATATCTGCTGGACAACGGGAAGTGCATCAATAAAAAGAAAACACGGACGGCGAGAAAAACACTGGATCCTCTTTATCAACAGCAGCTTCAGTTCGAGGAGAATCCCGAGGGGAAGGTTTTACAGGTAACACCAGGACTGCATCCTGTTTGATTACTTCAATAAGTGCAAACATCATATTTAGTTGTAATTTTAGTCAACAATAACAACACTGCCCCACATCTCCTGAACTCCTTGACGTATCGTGTCGTTCTTTACAGATCATTGTTTGGGGAGACTACGGACGCATGGACCACAAATCCTTCATGGGAGCGGCCCAGATCCTGCTGGACGATTTAGAGCTGACCAACATGGTGATCGGCTGGTACAAGCTCTTCCCTCCCACCTCATTAGTGGACCCGACCTTGGCACCTTTAAGTAGTAAACCTCCAGATTCAGGCCTGGACAGTTCTAACGTTCGGTCGTAGCGGCACGAGGAGGTGAGCGGTAGAGAGCGGCGTGAGTAGCACCAGCTACAGACAGAGACGGGTCACGTCCTGGTTACACTGCATGCTTGATGTTGTGTCCTCTGAGCCCGTGCGACAAGAGGCTAAGAAAAGGCCTGCGTCCTTCTGCCAAAAAAAGAAAAAAAAAAACGAAAAGAAAAGAAAATGTATGCTGCTGTCGCACGCAGGGCGAGAACGCCACGGAGGGTCTCTCCGTTCAGCTGAAGAGATGCAGCCAGGATTCCGCCGAGCCTGACTCTTAACCACAGGACGTTAAGAGCGCTCATTTCCACCGGAAAAGGAAGGCGGCGTTTTACTCTGGCTGCTTCCTCTCTGTTGTATTCAAAGAGATGTCAGTGTTTCTTACCTACAGTAGAACTTGAAGCATTGTAGCCATTACTGTAAGCCAAGCTGTCTAAAGAAGATCCGAGAAGGGAGAAGCGCTTGGCTAAGATGGGACCGAAAAGGGAAAGGGTAACCTCACGGGAACGACCCTACATCAAGCCAGACCTCCAATGGATTGATCTTCAAAGTTCGGTGACGAGGAAGAGGATATGGCCAGAGTTCCTGTTCGATTCAGGAAACATCAGAATTCTGGGGGAGGGGGGGAGGAGGAAAAAAGAAATTAATTATTAATAAATAATGGACCTTTTTTTGTGCTCCGGTATGATGTTCTCTTCGTTGATGTACTGTATGAAATTTATGAGATTATTTTTTTTCTTTTTTTTTTTTTTTTTTTTTTTTGCATGGATGCAGAGTTGTTTTAAAAAAACGGAAGTTTATTTTCCTCGAGACTTGCAAAAAAAAAAAAAAAAAGAAAAAAAAGAGGAAGAAACTTATTTAAGGATGACCAGATCAGCCATTTTCAACAATTTGTATTATTTTTAATATGAAATTCTCTAGTGCATGATTTTCAAAGGGACTGAATGCAAAACGATAACGATGTGATTGTCATCCTTTAGAATATTCTTCTGTATTTTTACAGATCTCGGTTACAGGTGTGGCCTGATGAGACTTTGTATCTCATGTTATTAACAGAAAAAAGCAAGGGATTGTCAAGAAAAACAATAAATGTACAATATTGATTTCGATATAAAAAAAAACCCGAACATGACAATTGTACATTTCTCTCTTCAAATGCAGCCATAATTCTGTGTTCATGTGGAGACGGAGCTGTAGATTTTGGGTCTGTGGAGACTCCGCTGTTCTGTTACAATAGAATGGCTCATTCATTCAAAGCAAGCATGTCGAAAAGGGTCTGCAACATGGATTGAGCACACCGTCTGAGTAATACAGCATGTTTTGATAGAGACATCTGGGAATTTTTCGCAGTTTTGTGTACAGTGCATGTGGACCAGAGGCTCGGCCGTCCCCCAGATCTAGCGTCGTCCACGGATTCAGGTCGGGGTCCAGGTTTTGTGGCCAACGGTTCAGACATTCAACGCAACATTCCACCTCTTGGCACTCATCTTTTCTTGAAAAGAAAAAAAAAAGGAAAAGAAAAAATCAAAACAGGCAAAAGAAATCCAAAAAAATAAATGAATACAAGAGGGAAAAAGTTAAGAAAATTTATATTTATTCAAGTTTGACTTGAAAAAAGGTTGCAAGTATATTTTATTTTATTATCGTTCTAAAGAAAATGTTCTAAAAACGGATCCCGTTGGATGGTGCTGTACGAAGTGGACTGGACCGTGTTCATTCTCGTTGTGTTGTTCAATGCAGCAGACACTGGTTGAATGAGGAGCGAGGTCACAGTTTGTGGAGATGGGAAAATTGCCACACAATATGAATTTTTAATTGTTTCTTGTTTTGAGAGAATAAAATTCATTTACTAATCCCTGTGTTTGTCTGCCATCGTTCTCGAGCATAACATGCTACCAAAAAAAATTACTAAAACACCACTTAACATGCTGCAGAGCATCTAGACACCAGTGCTAAAACATACTAAAGACTTCAGTGGGACAAAAGAATCAAATCAAATGTAGAGGTAATTCAAAAGATTAAATATATAACGTTAAGCCACAGATGTACAATCGGATGAGTTTCTGGGGTAGACCTGACCTGTTGAAAAGAGATAGTCTTCATCCCTCCTGGGGTGGTGCTGCTCTTCTATCTAGAAATATGGCATATACTGTAGTCTTAGAGCTCCAACATGACCAACTAGTGCCGGAAGCAGACAGACCGGCTAAACCGACCGTCTGCTAGCTGCCTCACAACACAGAAGGCAGTTAATTTTCAACACATAGAGACTCTTTCACCTAGATATCACACTATAGAGACTGTATCTGTTCCCCAAATTAGAATACGCAGACAACGTCCAAACCAAATTAAAAGCAATTTAATTAATGTTCAACAAAACAAATACTACCTATAATACAAATAAGCAAACAATAAAACTTGGTTCGCTGAATATTAGATTACTTTCCACAAAAGCACTTCATATATATGATTTGATCAAACATCATAACCTAGATTTGCTAATGTAGACCAGATGAATACATTACTCTAAATGAATCTACCCCCCAAGATTATTACTATTAAATGAGCCACGTTTAAAAGGTAAGGGGGGTGTTGCTACAATTTATAACAATATTCTTAGTACTTCTCAGAGGGCAGGCTTTAAGTATAACTCATTTGAAGATTTGGTGCTGCATATCATATTATCTATAGAATCATGTGCTAGTGATAAATCCTCTGTCATGTTTGTACTGGCTACTGTATACAGGCCACCAGGACACAGCACAGATTTCATTAAAGAATTTGCTGAGTTAGTACTGGAGTTAAATAAAGTCTTAATGTTGGCTTTTAATATCCATGTTGATAATAAAAAAATCTACTTTGATAATCAGATTTCTTAGACATTCTGAAGTCTGTTGGGGACGGACAACACGTCTCTGGACCAACTCATTAAGAAATCATACTCTAGATCTAATACTGTCACATGGAATGGATGTTAAAATGGTGGAAGTTCTGCAGCAAAGTGATGACATTTCAGATCACTATCTAGTCTTGTGTGAACTCTGTATAGTTAAACCTGTAAACTCTGCACCTTATTACAAGTATGGTAGAACCATCACTTATACCACAAAAGAAAGCTTTCTAAGTAATCTTCATGACTTATCTCAATGCACTCTCTTTTTCTAGCACTCTAGATACAGTTGCTGTTTTGCACTTAAAAAAGATGAAAGAAAACAATCTGACTCCATGGTGTAATGAAAACACACGCACCCTAAAGAGAGCAGCCCGGAAGATGGAGCGCAGGTGTAAATTAGAAGTATTTCATATTGCCTGGTGGGAGAGTATCCTGTCATACAGAAAAGCATTAAAAACTGATTATTTTTCATCTCTTTTAGAAGAAAACAAACACAACCCCCGGTATTTATTCAATACAGTGACTAAATTAACAAAAAATAAAACGTCAACAGGTGCTAACATTCCCCATGAGTGTAGTAGTAATGACTTCATGAATTTCTTTACTTCTAAGATTGGTACCATCAGAGATAAAATTGTAACTATGCAGCTGTCAGCTACAGTTTCACATCAGTTAGTGAACTATAGATCCCCTGAGGAAAAATTACACTCATTCTCTATTATAGGAGAAGAAGACTTGTACAAACTTGTTAAATCATCTAAACCAGCAACATGTATGTTAGACCCTATTCCATCTAAACTATTAAAAGATTTGCTTCCAGAAGTCATAGATCCTATTTTGACCATTATTAATTCATTATTGTCATTAGGATATGTTCCCAAAACCTTCAAACTGGCTGTAATTAAGCCTCTTATTAAGAAACCACATCTTGATCCCAAAGACTTAATAAATTACAGACCAATCTCTAATCTCCCTTTTCTGTCAAAGATACTAGAAAAGGTAGTATCCTCACAACTGTATTCCCTTTTAGAAAAAAATGGTATCTGCGAGGATTTCCAATCATCTTATCATCTTATCTTCAATCAATTTATCTTAGGATGGTTTAAATCATATCTATCTGACCGCCATCAGTTTGTGGCACTAAATGAGGAGGTATCATATCTCTCACAAGTGAAACATGGAGTTCCTCAAGGTTCAGTGCTAGGACCGTTACTTTTCAACCTATACATGTTACCTCTGGGAGACATTATCAGGAGACATGGTGTTAGCTTTCACTGCTATGCTGATGATACTCAGCTCTATATTTCAGCGCAGCCTGGTGATACACAACAAATCTAACAGAATGCATAGTCGATATAAAAAACTGGATGATGAGTAACTTCCTAATGCTAAATTGTGAATGAGGTGCTAATAATTGGACCTAAAAACCCACATATAATAATCTAGAACACAGGCTAACACTTGATGGCTGGTCTGTTAATTCTTCATCATCAGTTAGGAACCTAGGTGTGCTGCTTGACAGCAATCTTTCCTTCGAAAACCATGTTTCCAGCATCTATAAAACTGCGTTTTTACATCTTAAAATTATATCTAAATTACAACCTATGCTTTCAACCTCTAATGCAGAAATAATTATTCATGCGTTTATAACCTCGAGGTTAAATTATTGTAATGCTTTATTGGGTGGTTGTTCTGCACGCTTGATAAACAAACTTCAGCTAGTTCAAAACGCAGCAGCTAGAGTCCTTACTAGAACTAGGAAGTATGATCATATTAGACCGGTTCTGTCAACACTGCACTGGCTCCTATCAAACATTGGATAGATTTTAAAATCTTATTAATTACCTATAAAGCCCTGAATGGTTTAGCTCCTCAATACTTGAGTGAGCTCTTATCACATTATAGTCCTGCCCGTCCGCTGCGTTCTCAAAACTCTGGCCTTTTGATAATACCTAGAATATCAAAATCGATCATGGCGGCAGATCCTTTTCCTATCTAGCACCTAAACTCTGGAACAATCTCCCTAACTCTGTTCGGGAAGCAGACACACTCTGCCAGTTTAAATCTAGATTAAAGACACATCTTTTAACTTAGCCTACACATAACACACCAACACACTTTTTATTATTAAATCCGTTAAAGGATTTTTAGACTGCATTAATTATATCAGCTGGAACTGGGAACATTACCTAAAATACGATGTACTTGTGACATCGTAAAAGAATGGCATCTACGCTAATATTAATCCCGTTTCTTTCTTAATCTGTTTCACAGTTTGTATCCAGACTAGATGGTGGATCAGCACCCAGAGATTATGTTCATCAGAGACCAGAACACCTAGATGCGCACCGTGGACAGATTTTCTCACTTCATGGATGGGGTTTTGGTTCTTTCCTCTGGCTTGCTTTGTTGGGGACACGTAACTTCTAGTGATTATCGTCGAATTGATTAAAGAGATCGTCTCTGCATTTAATAACAAATTGTTCAATCTCGTCATTATACATCCCTATCATTGTGTTCTTCAACTTTATACTGTACAGTGCCTTGATTCAACCTATGTTGTTAAAAGCGCTATATAAATAAAAATGATTGATTCATTTATTGATTGATGTACTAACGGGGAAATCTCTATATAAAATGTTAAGTGGTAATTAAGTGTAACAAATCATTTAAAAATCAAACACATCACCTCCATATTTTAAACTGAGAAGAAAATCACCTGTCAATTTTGAGCAAATGAAGAATAAATTCATACTAGCATACACATGTAGCACATCTTTTTATTCTTTTGGAATGTTTTCCTGGACCTCTGCAGGCTTCTTGTAAATTAAACTGTATATTGTTTGTTATGTTGACAGACAAAAAGTTACATTCAGGTGCAAAGAAGATATGTATTTTTTAATAACGTAACTTAAAAATATAAATAAAAATTGTTGCTTACGTTCATATTAACCAGAACTTAACAGTTGGTTCTGAAGACATTATTATTTGTTCAATATTTTTGTAAAAAAAAAAAAATCATAAAACAATAAGAATATTTTACTTTAATTTGCTTTTGTGTTTATAAACAACAAAGAAGCAATATGAAGTTTTAAAAGATCATTGCTGTCTTCATTGGTTGTACTAAAATAAATTAACATGATTTAATGAATTAATTGAACTGGATTACTTACCAAGCAATCAACAGGCCATTATGCATTTTTCTTTATTATTATTATATTACTCGTGGGTTAATCCACAAGAGCATGTTTAAACTTAATTATTATACAATCAAATGAATAAAAGTACAAATCCTTAAGATGTCCTTTGTTTCACATCTTTCAATGATTGCTTCATCACTCATTCACAATCTAAAGGATGTTAAACTGATATACTTTAATACAGCATTGTTCAGAAATACATATAACATAATCTTTAAGGCAGATATGAGCCAGCTTGTTTTAAGTTGTTTTTCAGATGTTACTTACCTGTTATTACTTACCTGGTGAGATTATTTTTTATTATTTTAATTAACATTCAGTGTGATGAATATACAGTAGTAAATCGAGAGGGTTAATTGGGGCTTAATAATGGTTTAAAAAAAGGTTTGCCCCCTTCACAGCTGTCATGGAGGCCAAAATTAGTTATAGACAACCAACATCACTTTTTGTGCTAAACAAGAGGTAAAGTATTCTAACATGGGGGTCTATGGGATTGACTACCATTTGGAGCCTGTGTCTAGTGGCCAGTCAGTGAATTTTAGTTTAGTGCTGGGTACTGTCACATTCTCTGGAATTTGTTATTGTTTTTGTCGTGTGCCATGTGTTCCGTCTGACCTAATTTAGTTTATTGTCTTTAGCTGTGTGTGATTAATTTAGTGATTTACCTGGTGTATTTAAGTCCTGTGGTTTCAGTTCTGTTTGTCCGATCTCGTCTTTATTTGCGTGTGATTTTGTCCGATCTGCCTGCCTGTCTGTATTTATATTGTTTTTCATCTCTGAGTACATTAAAACGCTTTATTTTCATTTACACTCGTTGTGTGCTCTCCTGCTTATCACACACCTGACAGGTACACACCACAAGATTATCAGGCTGATTTTAAACGATTTCCCCCTCTTCCGACAATCCTAGGTAATGTCTCAATTATCTTTGTGGATCTAAAGATTATCTCATCAGATTTTCCTGTGGTGTGATATGTGTTAAGAGTGACTGAATCTGCTCGGAAAAACAATGTGTCCTGGAAAACACATTTATTCTCAAGTCTCGAGAGATTTTGTGAGGACTCTGTCTTCATCACATTGCTGCACCCCACACACTATATAGTGAAAATAGTGAAATCTAGGACATTTTTCTCCTCATGTTTGCGGTCTCTCACATTTTGAAAGTCTTATAAGATTAAAAAAATCTTTTAGTATGTAACTTTAGTCACCTGTTTGAATTAAGAGAGAGAGACTGGAAGGCTGCCTCCTGGTTATATAAACTGAGAAACATACAATCTGAAAACTATAAACCATTCCTATTTTGCTTCAGTTAAAGGCAAGGCGACTTGAGTCACAGGTGGATTGTATGTTTGTCATGGTAGGTGGGCACAGTTTCAACGACCAGGCACCTCAACTCCATTCTACCTCTTTGTCCATTTTCTATTATCTGATAATGATGAACGGTGATACGTTGCCAAAATGGTCACAGACACTATGTACATGTTTTATACAGTCTATGATAACACATTTTTGTATATTGTGTGTATGTTGGATTCAGTGGTTGCAGTGTCAGAATCTTGAAGCCCGAGGCAAGAAGCTGTAGGACCAGGGTATCTTTGAAAGGGTCCCTGTCTCCTAACCTCTGTGGTACTTATGACTCTGATGTCAGGAAACTTTATTGGACAATCTCTCATTGATAAGATCTTTGGGACCCAGTTACCCATGGCAGAAAAAAATTGGAGAGGCAATGTAAGCAGCAATAACAGGAACTTTTATTATTTCTGGAGTGACCCTGAAAGGATTCATCCCTGACGAGTAGTTCAGCAAGGCGCTTAAACTACTGTCTCGGCCAAGGCGCCAGACGCAACCATGGCCTGCCAGCCAGCCGCAAGGCGCTAGGACTGGAGGGATGAAGGGGCTAACTTAAACCATTCGTGCAAGAGCATCTCATCCAGGTGAAGCCTCTGCTCTGGGTCACTCTTTAGGCAACCTCGAATAAAACGACAGCATTCTGTGAAGAAAGATGGAGAGAATTTTACACTTGCTCTCTAAGTTGCAAAACTTGGAGATACTTTTTTTTAAAAGCCACTGTTTTCTCAGTTTTGCATTTGTTCTTTTGTACTGAAGCTCTCACCGTCGGAGATGCCTGGCTCTTCCCACGCATCGGCATCCATCAAACCGATGTCGCTGCTGTCTGGGAAAAGTCAGGTCATCATCCGAAACAGCAGCACCCCCAGCGACCACACTGTGGCCTGCTTCCCGTCGTACTCGCCCTTCTCGATGTACTCCGGAGGGCAGTACCTTGCTGTCCCTGCAGGAAAACGTTTGTCACATGTGAAAGTCTGCTCTACCAACGGAACTTAATTTTAATGACAAATTACACTATGACTGGGTTTTCTTCTTCTGAGAAAGCTGTTAGTTGTGAGTCCCATCTAAACAGAGTGCTCATTAAAATCCCAAACTACGTTCAAGAAATAATACATACCACTATAGGTGGTGTAGGAGGTCTTTTTAAGGAGGTCTCCACAGCCAAAATCGATAAGTTTGACCTCTAGGGTCTCTACGTTGACCAGGATGTTTGGCATTTTGATGTCCCGATGGAAGACACTCTTGGAACAGCAAGCAGCAGCAGCATCGGTCACCTGCCGCATGAAATGACGTGCCATCTCCTCGCTGAAGTGGCCATCGTAAATGCGCCAAAAACTCAGCATGTCCATGCAATGCGAGGGCCGCTCTAGGACCATAATGTACTGGTCCGGTTGGTCCTCCCAGTCCAGTAGCTTTATGATGTGGGGACAGCTGGGGCCTTGATTGGCCATGAGAGTTAGGGCCACCTCCAGAGGAACTGGTCTGGGATGCTCAGGCTAGAAAAATAATGTTTTTTGTATGACTGTACACTGATACCCTGATACAGCATCTGTCGTCTCATTGAGGACATGAATATATAAACAACAAAAACTTAATAAAAACTTAATAAAATATTTTTATTGCTGTGAAAAACTTCTGAAAGTTCTGATGTCTACTTACAAGGCTTAAGCACGGCTCGTTCTCTGTCTTCACCGTGAACTTCACAGCCACTGGAAGGCCGTCTTCACGGCGGGTCCCTTCAAAAACGGAGCCGCATCCTCCTTCTCCCAACTTCTTGCCAATTGAGTATTTCCAGCAAATGCGGTCTATTAAAACATAATAATTATTCATTTTTAAAGATGAATACAGTGTACCTCAAGGTGGCATACCATACTTATTCATACTAAATTCTATATTTATTTCAATGACTTCAAATTGTTTGAAATATATAAATATGTGGTGTTTGAACAATGAAATATGAGAAAGGTATGAGAAGAAATGTTACAGCTGCAAAATGTAAAACACGCTGTCCTATAATAAACCGTGAGAAGAAGTTTCGTAAAGTCAGACTCGGTTCTCATTATCTTATCACAGTCCAGCTGTCTCTGCACACCTGGACTGTCCTGATCTTGAAGCTGGACGTCCTCCACTTGCTGGTCCTCAGCAGTGACAGCAGGGACATCAGCAGCACTGGAAGGAAGCTCCTGATGATCGCCGTCCTCTACAGTAGTTACGACGTCCTGTAGAGAAGTCTGATCTAAAGCGAGGAACATCAACCAGAGCTTGTTTTAATAAACACAGATGAAATATTGCAGACTTGTATTAGTAATAGCAGGGTGAATACTTTTGACATCTTCAAAATATGGTTAATATGTTTTTTTGTGTGTGTAAAAGACATTCTTGATGTACAAAGCTTCTGGAGCATGTCAGTTACCATCAGTGCACCTCCTGGATGGGACCGTGTCCTGCTCCACCTCTCCCTGCTCCACCTGCTCATCCTGAGCACTGGTGGATTTCGGTGGGGAAACAAGAGAAGAAAGCAGCAAACTTCCGAAACCACTTCTGTTTCTGCCTCTTCTTCTTGCTTTTCTCTCCCTTTCTCTCTTTCCCGCCTCCCTCGCCGTCAGGACGAGGATGGAGCTCCACCGAGCGGTCGGTGGGTGTCCTCTCACGTCCTCCATCCGCTTTCTTTTTACGGGATACTCGCAACAAACGAAAACTCCATCACAACTGTAAAAACTGCTCCAACAACGTTAACTACACTGAACTCCTTACTCGCTACAAGCGGAGCAGGTGAGTTTCGCGCTTTATATAGAAGCACGTGACGTTCTAAATTATTTTATTACGCCATAAGGATTCATGATCCGAGAATTCTGTAAGATTCAAAAAAAAAAAAAAAAAAAAAAAACACTGTAAGATACCCACAAACATTAAAACAGTGGTGTCTAATGATGAATGAAAAAAATATATATATATTATATGCGCGCGAGCGTGTGTGTGTGTGTATAAATGTAGCGTTTTTATTAATATGTTTTCCTTTAGAATATTCTTCTGTATTTTTACAGATCTCGGTTACAGGTGTGGCCTGATGAGACTTTGTATCTCATGTTATTAACAGAAAAAAGCAAGGGATTGTCAAGGAAAACAATAAATGTACAATATTGATTTCGATATAATAAAAAAACCGAACATGACAATTGTACATTTCTCTCTTCAAATGCAGCCATAATTCTGTGTTCATGTGGAGACGGAGCTGTAGATTTTGGGTCTGTGGAGACTCCGCTGTTCTGTTACAATAGAATGGCTCATTCATTCAAAGCAAGCATGTCGAAAAGGGTCTGCAACATGGATTGAGCACACCGTCTGAGTAATACAGCATGTTTTGATAGAGACATCTGGGAATTTTTCGCAGTTTTGTGTACAGTGCATGTGGACCAGAGGCTCGGCTGTCCCCAGATCTAGCGTCGTCCACGGATTCAGGTCGGGGTCCAGGTTTTGTGGCCAACGGTTCAGACATTCAACGCAACATTCCACCTCTTGGCACTCATCTTTTCTTGAAAAGAAAAAAAGGAAAAGAAAAATCAAAACAGGCAAAAATCCAAAAAATTAATAAATACAAGAGGGAAAAAGTTAAGAAAATTTATATTTATTCAAGTTTGACTTGAAAAAAGGTTGCAAGTATATTTGATTTTCTTCTCGTTCTAAAGAAAATGTTCTAAAACGGATCCCGTTGGATGGTGCTGTACGAAGTGGACTGGACCGTGTTCATTCTCGTTGTGTTGTTCAATGCAGCAGACACTGGTTGAATGAGGAGCGAGGTCACAGTTTGTGGAGATGGGAAAATTGCCACACAATATGAATTTTTAATTGTTTCTTGTTTTGAGAAAATAAAATTCATTTACTAATCCCTGTGTTTGTCTGCCATCGTTCTCCAGCATAACATGCTACCAAAAAAAATTACTAAAACACCACTTAACATGCAGCAGAGCATCTAGACACCAGTGCTAAAACATACTAAAGACTTCAGTGGGACAAAAGAATCAAATCAAATCTAGAGGTAATTCAAAAGATTAAATATATAACGTTAAGCCACAGATGTACTAATTGGGGAAATCTCTATATAAAATATGTTAGTGGTAATTAAGTGTAACAAATCATAAAAAATCAAACACATCACCTCCATATTTTTAATTTATTCTTCAGGCTTCTTTGTAAATTAAACTGTATTTTGTACGTTATGTTGACAGACAAAAAGTTACATTCAGGTGCAAAGAAAGTAACTGAGATATGTATTTTTTAACTTAAAAAAAAAATAAAAAATTGTTGCTTACATTTATATTAATCAGAACTTCAATAGCAGTTGGTTCTGAAGACATTATTATTTATTCAGTATTTTTGCACGCAGAGAACGTCCAAATCAAATTAAAAACAATAATTTAATTAATGTTCAACTAATAAAAACTACCTATAATACAAATAAGCAAACGATAAAACTTGGCTCGCTGAATATTAGATCACTTTCCACAAAAGCACTTTATATATATGATTTGATCAAAGATCAGAACCTAGATTCACTCTGTTTGACAGAAACCTGACTAAAACCAGATGAATACATTACTCTAAATGAATCTACCCCCCAAGATTATTACTATTAAATGAGCCACGTTTAAAAGGTAAGGGGGGTGTTGCTACAATTTATAACAATATTCTTAGTACTTCTCAGAGGGCAGGCTTTAAGTATAACTCATTTGAAGATTTGGTGCTGCATATCATATTATCTATAGAATCATGTGCTAGTGATAAATCCTCTGTCATGTTTGTACTGGCTACTGTATACAGGCCACCAGGACACAGCACAGATTTCATTAAAGAATTTGCTGATTTTCTAACCGAGTTAGTACTGGCCGCAGATAAAGTCTTAATATCCATGTTGATAATGAAAAATCTACTTTGATAATCAGATTTCTTAGACATTCTGAAGTCTGTTGGGGTTAGACAACACGTCTCTGGACCAACTCATTGTCGAAATCATACTCTAGATCTAATACTGTCACATGGAATGGATGTTAAAATGGTGGAAGTTCTGCAGCAAAGTGATGACATTTCAGATCACTATCTAGTCTTGTGTGAACTCTGTATAGTTAAACCTGTAAACTCTGCACCTTATTACAAGTATGGTAGAACCATCACTTATACCACAAAAGAAAGCTTTCTAAGTAATCTTCCTGACTTATCTCAATGCACTCTCTTTTTTCTAGCACTCTAGATACAGTTGCTGTTTTGCACTTAAAAAAGATGAAAGAAAACAATCTGACTCCATGGTGTAATGAAAACACACGCACCCTAAAGAGAGCAGCCCGGAAGATGGAGCGCAGGTGTAAATTAGAAGTATTTCATATTGCCTGGCGGGAGAGTATCCTGTCATACAGAAAAGCATTAAAAACTGATTATTTTTCATCTCTTTAGAAGAAAACAAACACAACCCCCGGTATTTATTCAATACAGTGACTAAATTAACAAAAAATAAAACGTCAACAGGTGCTAACATTCCCCATGAGTGTAGTAGTAATGACTTCATGAATTTCTTTACTTCTAAGATTGGTACCATCAGAGATAAAATTGTAACTATGCAGCTGTCAGCTACAGTTTCACATCAGTTAGTGAACTATAGATCCCCTGAGGAAAAATGACAGTCATTCTCTATTATAGGAGTAAATCATCTAAACCAACAACATGTATGTTAGACCCTATTCCATCTAAACTATTAAAAGATTTGCTTCCAGAAGTCATAGATCCTATTATTATTATTATTATTATTAATTCATCATTGTCGTTAGGATATGTTCCCAAAACCTTCAAACTGGCTGTAATTAAGCCTCTTATTAAGAAACCACATCTTGATCCCAAAGACTTAATAAATTACAGACCAATCTCTAATCTCCCTTTTCTGTCAAAGATACTAGAAAAGGTAGTATCCTCACAACTGTATTCCTTTTTTAGAAAAATGGTATCTGCGAGGATTTCCAATCATCTTATCATCTTATCTTCAATCAATTTATCTTAGGATGGTTTAAATCATATCTATCTGACCGCCATCAGTTTGTGGCACTAAATGAGGAGGTATCATATCTCTCACAAGTGAAACATGGAGTTCCTCAAGGTTCAGTGCTAGGACCGTTACTTTTCAACCTATACATGTTACCTCTGGGAGACATTATCAGGAGACATGGTGTTAGCTTTCACTGCTATGCTGATGATACTCAGCTCTATATTTCAGCGCAGCCTGGTGATACACAACAAATTTAACAGAATGCATAGTCGATATAAAAACTGGATGATGAGTAACTTCCTAATGCTAAAATCTAAAAAACAGAGGTGCTAATAATTAGACCTAAAAACCCCACATATAATAATCTAGAACACAGGCTAACACTTGATGGCTGCTCTGTTAATTCTTCATCATCAGTTAGAACCTAGGTGTGCTGCTTGACAGCAATCTTTCCTTCGAAAAACCATGTTTCCAGCATCTATAAAACTGCGTTTTTACATCTTAAAATTATATCTAAATTACGACCTATGCTTTCAACCTCTAATGCAGAAATAATTTGTGATGGGGTGCAAGCGCTGGGATCGAACACAGGTCTCTCAGTTGAGGGAATGAGGTTTTCCTCACTGAGCCATAGCAGACATGTATTTTAGTTGGACCCAAGAGCAGAGGAGTAACATTCAGAAGGCTTGGATTGCTGAACAAAAAGGTGTTTACTGGGTATTTAACAAAAGTATAACAAAACTCTGAAGCCGAGCCCACAAAAGATACAGAAAACAAAATGGCAGCAGAATACTTGCGTAAATGAAAAACAGCTTTTCTCGGGAACAAAAATACATCCATTAAAGGTCCAAGACTGAACATAATTCACTGAGAGAAGCTTGCTTAAATAGACCAGTCCACAGGTGTTACAAATGAACCTGATTAGCACTAACACAAAGAACTGTATACACCACTGGAACCACCTAGTGGCTGGGAGAGTCACTGCATGCTAGAGTCTTACAGGAGCCCTCTTCTATGAACGGCTCCTGACGCTCCCTGAATTGGGTTCACGACGGTGGAAGTCCCTGATGAGGTCTGGGTCGAGAATATCTCGAGCAGGCACCCACGACCGCTCCTCTGGGCCATAACCTCCCAGTCAACAAGATACTGATTTCTCCTCTGAGCTGGCGAAAGTCCAGAAGTCTGCGTACTGTAAGCTGGTTGACCACCAATAATGCGAGGTACTGGGGTGGCTTCCTGGCTGGGGACAAAGGAGAATAGAAAACAGGCTTTAAACGAGAGATGTGGAAAGTGGGATGAATACGCATGGACCTGGGTAGGAGGAGACGGTAAGACACAGGGTTGACCCTTCTGAGAACCTTGAAAGGACCAATGAAACGGGTGCTAGTTTCGTGACTCAACATGTAGCGGTAGATCCTCAGTCGACAACCACACCTCTGACCTGGTCTGAGTGATGGTCCAACCCTCCGATGTTGGTTTGCATACCTCTGTTGGGTTTGAGTGGCCTTACGTAGGGCTACCTTAGCCTTCTGCCATGCCCGTCGACACCTCTGCACTAACTGAGCAGCAGCTGGAACCCGG
Organism: Puntigrus tetrazona; assembly: GCF_018831695.1. Classification (NCBI taxonomy): domain Eukaryota; kingdom Metazoa; phylum Chordata; class Actinopteri; order Cypriniformes; family Cyprinidae; genus Puntigrus; species Puntigrus tetrazona. Next base: position 4,060,846 of record NC_056717.1, on the reverse strand, counting down.
ACTCAGGATCCTGCTCAGGAAACAGGGGAGGAGGGAAACCAAATTGGCACTCAAAAGGAGACATGCGTAAGGATGAATGATATTGAGTGTTGTGTGCAAATTCAGCCCAGATCAAATGGGAACTCCAGGCAGAATGGTTGTTGGAAACCAGGCATCTTAGAGTCTTTTCAATGTCCTGGTTGACCCTCTCAGTCTGCCCATTTGACTGAGGGTGAAACCCAGAAGACAAGCTAATAGATGCTCCAATTAGACGTCCGAAAGCCCTCCAGAACCGAGAAGTGAACTGAGATCTCTGTCGGAGACCATATCTTGGGAAATCCATGGATTCTGAAGACATGTTTCACTAGTAGGTCTGCTGTCTGACCTGCAGTGGGAATCTTGGGTAATGGTATGAGGTGACATGCCTTGGAAAATCTGTCCACCACCACCAGAATTACTGTGTTACCTTGAGAACTTGGTAGACCTGTAACAAAGTCCAATGATATATGTGACCAGGGGCGTGTAGGGATGGGTAGTGAGTGCAGTAAGCCTTGAGGGTGGGTTCTATGCTCCTTGTTCTGAGCACAAACTGTACAGGCGCTGACAAAAGCCTGAACGTCTCTCTGCATATTTGGCCACCAAAATCTTCTCTGGATGAGTCTCAGTGTCTTTGTACTCCCAGGATGGCCCGAAGGAAGAGAAGCATGACCCCACTGTAACACATCAGAACGCATGGGGTTGGGCACAAACAGACGACCTGGAGGGCAGTTGCCTGGAACAGGTGTCTTTGTTGGGCCTTCCTAACCGCCACCTCAAGTCCCCACTGGATAGATGCCACCACTCTGGAGTTGGGTATGATTGGTCTGGTCTGCCCTCTACCTCAGGTGGGTCAAACTGCCTTGAGAGGGCATCAGGCTTTGCATTCCTGGAACCTGGACGATATGAGAGGGTAAAGTCAAAGCGGTTAAAGAATAGGGCCCAACGAGCCTGGCGGGAGTTCAACCGCTTGGCCTCCCGGATGTACGTGAGGTTCCTGTGATCTGTCCAGATAAGGAATGGGTGTTTAGCTCCCTCCAGCCAATGTCTCCATTCCTCTAGTGCCAACTTCACAGCCAGAAGCTCCCCGGTTACTAATGTCGAATTCTCTCAGCGGGGAGAAGTCGCCGAGAGAAATACGCACAAGGGTGGAGCTTGCCATCACTCCTTGCTCTCTGTGATAAAACTGTTCGACCCCAACATCTGAGGCATCCACCTCCACTACAAAGGGCAACCCAGGATCTGGGAGTGTAAGGATGGGGCAGAAGTGAAGCGCTGCTTAAGCCGGAGGAAAGCTTGATTAGCCTTATCAGTCCACTTAAATGAGCCTGATCTCTTCTTGGTGAGAGCAGTAAGGGGTTGTGCAATAGAACCAAAGTTCCTAATGAACCTCCTATAAAAGTTTGCAAACCCCAAGAAGCGTTGGACCTGTTTGACAGAGCGTGGTTGGGGCCAGTTCAGCACTGCCCTAAACTTATTGGAGTCCATCTGAACACTGCCCCTTGAAACAATGAATCCAAGAAAAGAGACGGTAGACACATGAAATTCACTCTTCTCTAGTTTGACAAATAATCCATTAATTAGCAGTTGAGACAAGACAGATCGTACATGTTGGACATGTTCTTGATAGCAACGGGAGAAGATAAGAATATCACAAGATAAACGAACACAAACTTGTTTAGCATATCCCGTAGAACATCATTAATAAGTGCCTGAAATACTGGGCTGGTGCATTGACTAGCCCAAAAGGCATTACCTGATATTCATAATGTCCGTTGGGGTGTTGAAAGCAGTCTTCCATTCGTCACCAGCCCTTACTCCTAACAAGGTGGTAAGCATTTGAAGATCAAGCTTTGTGAAAATGGTTGCCCCTGTAGGAGTTCAAAGGCCGTAGTCATGAGTGGCAGGGGTAGCGGTTTTTACCAGAATGCTATTCAGTCCACGATAATCTATGCATGGCCTAAGACTACCATCCTTCTTTGCTACAAAAAAGAATCCAGCTCCTGCTGGCGACGTAGATGGGCGAATGAATTGACTGTTAAGTGCCTCTTTAATATAGTCATCCATAGCGGCTCTTTCAGGGGCTGAGAGTGAATACAGTCTCCCTCTAGGAGGACAGGTTCCTGCAAGTAGATTGATTGCACAGTCATAGGGTCTATGAGGTGGCAGGGAAGCAGCACGGGTCTTGCTGAAGACTTCACAGAGATCTGTATATTCTGGGGGGACTCGAGATAACTGAGAAGACAACACTGAGTTACTAGAGGTCACAGGTTGAAGTTTGGGAATAGTTAGTACCTCTATGGATTGGGCTGTTGACCGGAGAGGAGCAGGCAGTGACTTGGGAGTGTCTGGTCGAGAGTTCAGAGATGTCTTCGGGAACTCGAAAAAATAACAAAGAGACAGGTCTGAATCCCCACAACCAGTGCCCCAAGCAATTAATTCTCTAGATGTCCAATCTATGTGTGGGTTGTGAAGAGACAGCCATGGGTAGCCAAGAATCAAAGGGAACTCTGGTGAGTGGATCAAATAAAATTGTATCTTCTCACTATGGTTATTAGTCAGCATGTGGAGAGGTGGTGTGTATTGGCTTACCTGGCCAGAACCCAGAGGTCTCCCATCCAATGCGGTTATGGTCAAAGGTCTTTGGGTTATAAGAGGCTGAATTCTCAGGTGTTTAGCCAAAGCATAGTCCATAAAATTTCCTGCAGCTCCCGAGTCAATGAAGGCCCACAACTTGTGACGTTGATTACCCAGATGCAGTGAAACCTGGAGTGAAACCCCAGAGGCTGCCGGTCGGGGGAAGTTAATTACTCTCGTCCCAGCCCCCCTCTCCTTGGACGAGAGTTGCCTTTTCCCATTAACTCAGGGCAGTTGAACCTGAAATGATCTGGTTTTCCACAATATAGGCAGCATCTCTCCTCATGCGACGGTCTCTTTCAGCTTGTGACAACCTAGCCCTTCCCAATTGCATGGGTTCCTCAGAATTCATAGAAGGTGTTGGTGATTCAAAGGTGCTACTAAAAATTTGGGGCTCAGACATTCCAACGTCCCTGTGGCGTTCCTGTCTGCGGTCTCGAATGCGGTTGTCTATTCTGATGGCAATGGCTATGAGGGACTCCAGGTCAGGAGCTGGATCACGAAATGCCAGTTCATCCTTTAGTGCAGGGGAGAGACCATGGTGAAACGCTGCTCTTAGGGCCTGTTGGTCCCAACCACTCTCTGTGGCTAAAGTGCGTGAATTCAATAGCTTAACTCTGCCACGCTCCGTGTTCCTTGAGAAATTTGAAGTAGTCTGTGGTCAATATCTCTCCACTAGGGGATGATGAAATACCTTCTTCATCTCTGCAACAAACAGATCACTATTGTCAGTGAGTGGTGAGTGGTGGTCCCACAATGCTGTTGCCCAGTCCAGCGCCTTTCCTGTAAGGAGAGTCATTATGTATGCCACCTTGCTGCTCTCAGTTGGAAAAACTGTTAGGTTGTAGGCCGAAAGCTAGAGAACACTGAGTAATGAAGCCTCGACACCTCTCTGGGTTCCCATCATATCTCTCTGGTGCGGGTAGCCTGGGCTCAAGTAAAAAGTCAGTCCGTGAAGGTCTAGAATGATCCGCTGGCGTGGATTGAGTGGTAAATGCTGGATGGGCAGACAGCTGACTTAACTGCTGAAGGATCTCAGTTAACATCTGTTCATGTCAGAACCATAGAGGCTTGGTCAGAAAGAGCAGCAAGGATATGCTCAGCACTGGAAGTAGCATCTTCTGCTGGGTCCATCTTTTTGGTTCAGTCTTGCTGTGATGGGGTGCCAAGCGCTGGGATCGAACACAGGTCTCTCAGTTGAGGGAATGAGGTTTTCCTCACTGAGCCATAGCAGACATGTATTTTAGTTGGACCCAAGAGCAGAGGAGTAACATTCAGAAGGCTTGGATTGCTGAACAAAAAGGTGTTTACTGGGCATTTAACAAAGTACAACAAAACTCAGAAGCCGAGCTTCCAAAAGATACAGAAAACAAAATGGCAGCAGAATACTTGCGTGAATGAAAAAACAGCTTTTCTCAGGAACAAAAATACATCCATTAAAGGTCCAAGACTGAACATAATTCACTGAGAGAAGCTTGCTTAAATAGACCAGTCCACAGGTGTTACAAATGAACCTGATTAGCACTAACACAAAGAACTGTATACACCACTGGAACCACCTAGTGGCTGGGAGAGTCACTGCATGCTAGAGTCTTACATAATTATTCATGCGTTTATAACCTCGAGGTTAAATTATTGTAATGCTTTATTGGGTGGTTGTTCTGCACGCTTGATAAACAAACTTCAGATAGTTCAAAACGCAGCAGCTAGAGTCCTTACTAGAACTAGGAAGTATGATCATATTAGACCGGTTCTGTCAACACTGCACTGGCTCCCTATCAAACATTGGATAGATTTTAAAATCTTATTAATTACCTATAAAGCCCTGAATGGTTTAGCCTCAATACTTGAGTGAGCTCTTATCACATTATAGTCCTGCCCGTCCGCCATGCTCTCAAAGCTCTGGCCTTTGATAATACCTAGAATATCAAAATCGATCATGTGGCGGCAGATCCTTTTCCTATCTAGCACCTAAACTCTGGAACAATCTCCTAACTCTGTTCGGGAAGCAGACACACTCTGCCAGTTTAAATCTAGATTAAAGACACATCTTTTTAACTTAGCCTACACATAACACACCAACACACTTTTTATTATTAAATCCATAAAGGATTTTTAGACTGCATTAATTATATCAGCTGAACTGGGAACATTATTTCTAAAATACGTATGTACTTGTGACATCGTAAAAAGAATGGCATCTACGCTAATATTAATCCCGTTTCTTTCTTAATCTGTTTCACAGTTTGTATCCAGACTAGATGGTGGATCAGCACCCAGAGATTATGTTCATCAGAGACCAGAACACCTAGATGCGCACCGTGGACAGATTTTCTCCATTCATGGATGGGGTTTTGGTTCTTTCCTCTGGCTTGCTTTGTTGGGGACACGTAACTTCTAGTGATTATCGTCCGAATTGATTAAAGAGATCGTCTCTGCATTTAATAACAAATTGTTCAATCTCGTCATTATACATCCCTATCATTGTGTTCTCCAAATTTATACTGTACAGTGCCTTGATTCAACCTATTTTGTTAAAAGCGCTTATATAAATAAAATGATTGATTCATTTATTGATTGATGTACTAACGGGAAATCTCTATATAAAATGTTAAGTGGTAATTATGTAACAAATCATTTAAAAATCAAACACATCACCTCCATATTTTAAACTGAGAAGAAAATCACCTGTCAATTTTGAGCAAATGAAGAATAAATTCATACTAGCATACACATGTAGCACATCTTTTATTCTTTTTGGAATGTTTTCCTGGACCTCTGCAGGCTTCTTTGTAAATTAAACTGTATATTGTTTGTTATGTTGACAGACAAAAAGTTACATTCAGGTGCAAAGAAGATATGTATTTTTAATAACGTAACTTAAAAATATAAATAAAAATTGTTGCTTACGCTCATATTAACCAGAACTTAACAGTTGGTTCTGAAGACATTATTATTTGTTCAATATTTTTAAAAAAAAAAAAAAATCATAAAACAATAAGAATATTTTACTTTAATTTGCTTTTGTGTTTATAAACAACAAAGAAGCAATATGAAGTTTTAAAAGATCATTGCTGTCTTCATTGGTTGTACTAAAATAAATGAACATGATTTAATGAATTAATTGAACTGGATTACTTACAAGCAATCAACAGGCCATTATGCATTTTTTTTATTATTATTGTATTACTCGTGGGTTAATCCACAAGAGCATGTTTAAACTTAATTATTATACAATCAAATGAATAAAAGTACAAATCCTTAAGATGTCCTTTGTTTCACATCTTTCAATGATTGCTTCATCACTCATTCACAATCTAAAGGATGTTAAACTGATATACTTTAATACAGCATTGTTCAGAAATACATATAACATAATCTTTAAGGCAGATATGAGCCAGCTTGTTTTAAGTTGTTTTTCAGATGTTACTTACCTGTTATTACTTACCTGGTGAGATTATTTTTTTATTATTTTAATTAACATTCAGTGTGATGAATATACAGTAGTAAATCGAGAGGGTTAATTGGGGCTTAATAATGGTTTAAAAAGGTTTGCCCCCTTCACAGCTGTCATGGAGGCCAAAATTAGTTATAGACAACCAACATCACTTTTTGTGCTAAACAAGAGGTAAAGTATTCTAACATGGGGGTCTATGGGATTGACTACCATTTGGAGCCTGTGTCTAGTGGCCAGTCAGTGAATTTTAGTTTAGTGCTGGGTACTGTCACATTCTCTGGAATTTGTTATTGTTTTTGTCGTGTGCCATGTGTTCCGTCTGACCTAATTTAGTTTATTGTCTTTAGCTGTGTGTGATTAATTTAGTGATTTACCTGGTGTATTTAAGTCCTGTGGTTTCAGTTCTGTTTGTCCGATCTCGTCTTTATTTGCGTGTGATTTTGTCCGATCTGCCTGCCTGTCTGTATTTATATTGTTTTTGCATCTCTGAGTACATTAAAACGCTTTATTTTCATTTACACTCGTTGTGTGCTCTCCTGCTTATCACACACCTGACAGGTACACACCACAAGATTATCAGGCTGATTTTAAACGATTTCCCCTCTTCCGACAATCCTAGGTAATGTCTCAATTATCTTTGTGGATCTAAAGATTATCTCATCAGATTTTCCTGTGGTGTGATATGTGTTAAGAGTGACTGAATCTGCTCGGAAAAACAATGTGTCCTGGAAAACACATTTATTCTCAAGTCTCGAGAGATTTTGTGAGGACTCTGTCTTCATCACATTGCTGCACCCCACACACTATATAGTGAAAATAGTGAAATCTAGGACATTTTTCTCCTCATGTTTGCGGTCTCTCACATTTTGAAAGTCTTATAAGATTAAAAAATCTTTTAGTATATAACTTTAGTCACCTGTTTGAATTAAGAGAGAGAGACTGGAAGGCTGCCTCCTGGTTATATAAACTGAGAAACATACAATCTGAAAACTATAAACCATTCCTATTTTGCTTCAGTTAAAGGCAAGGCGACTTGAGTCACAGGTGGATTGTATGTTTGTCATGGTAGGTGGGCACAGTTTCAACGACCAGGCACCTCAACTCCATTCTACCTCTTTGTCCATTTTCTATTATCTGATAATGATGAACGGTGATACGTTGCCAAAATGGTCACAGACACTATGTACATGTTTTATACAGTCTATGATAACACATTTTTGTATATTGTATGTATGTTGGATTCAGTGGTTGCAGTGTCAGAATCTTGAAGCCCGAGGCAAGAAGCTGTAGGACCAGGGTATCTTTGAAAGGGTCCCTGTCTCCTAACCTCTGTGGTACTTATGACTCTGATGTCAGGAAACTTTAGTGGACAATCTCTCATTGATAAGATCTTTGGGACCCAGTTACCCATGGCAGAAAAAATTGGAGAGGCAATGTAAGCAGCAATAACAGGAACTTTTATTATTTCTGGAGTGACCCTGAAAGGATTCATCACTGACGAGTAGTTCAGCAAGGCGCTTAAACTACTGTCTCGGGCCAAGGCGCCAGACGCAACCATGGCCTGCCAGCCCCGCAAGGCGCTAGGACTGGAGGGATGAAGGGGCTAACTTAAACCATTCGTGTAAGTGCATCTCATCCAGGTGAAGCCTCTGCTCTGGGTCACTCTTTAGGCAACCTCGAATAAAACGACAGCATTCTGTGAAGAAAGATGGAGAGAATTTTACACTTGCTCTCTAAGTTGCAAAACTTGGAGATACTTTTTTTAAAGCCGCTGTTTTCTCAGTTTTGCATTTGCTCTTCTTTTGTACTAAAGCTCTCACCGTCGGAGATGCCTGGCTCTTCCCACGCATCGGCATCCATCAAACCGATGTCGCTGCTGTCTGGGAAAAGTCTGGTCATCATCCGAAACAGCAGCACCCCCAGCGACCACACTGTGGCCTGCTTCCCGTCGTACTCGCCCTTCTCGATGTACTCCGGAGGGCAGTACCTTGCTGTCCCTGCAGGAAAACGTTTGTCACATGTGAAAGTCTGCTCTACCAATGGAACTTAATTTTAATGACAAATTACACTATGACTGGGTTTTTTCTTCTGAGAAAGCTGTTAGTTGTGAGTCCCATCTAAACAGAGTGCTCATTAAAATCCCAAACTACGTTCAAGAAATAATACATACCACTATAGGTGGTGTAGGAGGTCTTTTAAGGAGGTCTCCACAGCCAAAATCGATAAGTTTGACCTCTAGGGTCTCTACGTTGACCAGGATGTTTGGCATTTTGATGTCCCGATGGAAGACACTCTTGGAACAGCAAGCAGCAGCAGCATCGGTCACCTGCCGCATGAAATGACGTGCCATCTCCTCGCTGAAGTGGCCATCGTAATGCATCCAAAAACTGAGCATGTCCATGCAATGCGAGGGCCGCTCTAGGACCATAATGTACTGGTCCGGTTGGTCCTCCCAGTCCAGTAGCTTTATGATGTGGGGACAGCTGGGGCCTTGATTGGCCATGAGAGTTAGGGCCACCTCCAGAGGAACTGGTCTGGGATGCTCAGGCTAGAAAAATTATGTTTTTTGTATGACTGTACACTGATACCCTGATACAGCATCTGTTGTCTCATTGAGGACATGAATATATAAACAACAAAAACTTAATAAAAACTTAATAAAATATTTTTATTGCTGTGAAAAACTTCTGAAAGTTCTGATGTCTACTTACAAGGCTTAAGTACGGCTCGTTCTCTGTCTTCACCGTGAACTTCACAGCCACTGGAAGGCCGTCTTCACGGGCGGGTCCTTCAAAAACGGAGCCGCATCCTCCTTCTCCCAACTTCTTGCCCATAGAATATTTCCAGCAAATGCGGTCTATTAAAACATAATAATTATTCATTATTAAAGATGAATACAGTGTACCTGAAGATGGCATACCATACTTATTCATACTAAATTCTATATTTATTTCAATGACTTCAAATTGTTTGAATATATGGAATATATGTAGTGTTTGAACAATGAAATATGAGAAATGAGAAGAAATGTTACAGCTGCAAAATGACACGCTGTCCTATAATAAATATGAGAAGAACGCTTGTTTTGAACACAACCGTAAAGTCAGACTCGGTTCTCATTATCTTATCACAGTCCAGCTGTCTCTGCACACCTGGACTGTCCTGATCTTGAAGCTGGACGTCCTCCACTTGCTGGTCCTCAGCAGTGACAGCAGGGACAACAGCAGCACTGGAAGGAAGCTCCTGATGATCGCCGTCCTCTACAGTAGTTACGACGTCCTGAAGAGAAGTCTGATCTAAAGCGAGGAACATCAACCAGAGCTTGTTTTAATAAACACAGATGAAATATTGCAGACTTGTATTAGCAATAGCAGGGTGAATACTTTTGACATCTTCAAAATATGGTTAATATGTTTTTTTGTGTGTGTAAATGACATTCTTGATGTACAAAGCTTCTGGAGCATGTCAGTTACCATCAGTGCACCTCCTGGATGGGACCGTGTCCTGCTCCACCTCTCCCTGCTCCACCTGCTCATCCTGAGCACTGGTGGATTTCGGGTGGGGGAAACAAGAGAAGAAAGCAGCAAACTTCCGAAACCACTTCTGTTTCTGCCTCTTCTTCTTGCTTTTCTCTCCCTTTCTCTCTTTCCCGCCTCCCTCGCCGTCAGGACGAGGATGGAGCTCCACCGAGCGGTCGGTGGGTGTCCTCTCACGTCCTCCATCCGCCGCTTTTTACGGGATACTCGCAACAAACGAAAAAACTCCATCACAACTGTAAAAACTGCTCCAACAACGTTAACTACACTGAACTCCTTACTCGCTACAAGCGGAGCAGGTGAGTTTCGCGCTTTATATAGAAGCACGTGACGTTCTAAATTATTTTATTACGCCATAAGGATTCATGATCCGAGAATTCTGTAAGATTCCAAAAAAAAAAAACAAAAAAAAAAAAAAAAAAAAAAAAACTGTAAGATACCCACAAACATTAAACAGTGGTGTCTAATGATGAATGATGTAAAATTATATATATTAAATGCGCGCGCGTGTGTGTGTGTATAAATGTAACGTTTTTATTAATATGTTTTCCTTTAGAATATTCTTCTGTATTTTTACAGATCTCGGTTACAGGTGTGGCCTGATGAGACTTTGTATCTCATGTTATTAACAGAAAAAAGCAAGGGATTGTCAAGGAAAACAATAAATGTACAATATTGATTTCGATATATAAAAAAAAAAACGAACATGACAATTGTACATTTCTCTCTTCAAATGCAGCCATAATTCTGTGTTCATGTGGAGACGGAGCTGTAGATTTTGGGTCTGTGGAGACTCCGCTGTTCTGTTACAATAGAATGGCTCATTCATTCAAAGCAAGCATGTCGAAAAGGGTCTGCAACATGGATTGAGAGCACACCGTCTGAGTAATACAGCATGTTTTGATAGAGACATCTGGGAATTTTTCGCAGTTTTGTGTACAGTGCATGTGGACCAGAGGCTCGGCCGTCCCCCAGATCTAGCGTCGTCCACGGATTCAGGTCGGGGTCCAGGTTTTGTGGCCAACGGTTCAGACATTCAACGCAACATTCCACCTCTTGGCACTCATCTTTTCTTGAAAAAAAAAAGGAAAAGAAAAAATCAAAACAGGCAAAAGAAATCCAAAAAAATAAATGAATACAAGAGGGAAAAAGTTAAGAAAATTTATATTTATTCAAGTTTGACTTGAAAAAAGGTTGCAAGTATATTTGATTTTCTTCTCGTTCTAAAGAAAATGTTCTAAAAACGGATCCCGTTGGATGGTGCTGTACGAAGTGGACTGGACCGTGTTCATTCTCGTTGTGTTGTTCAATGCAGCAGACACTGGTTGAATGAGGAGCGAGGTCACAGTTTGTGGAGATGGGAAAATTGCCACACAATATGAATTTTTAATTGTTCCTTGTTTTGAGAGAATAAAATTCATTTACTAATCCCTGTGTTTGTCTGCCATCGTTCTCCAGCATAACATGCTACCAAAAAAAATTACTAAAACACCACTTAACATGCTGCAGAGCATCTAGACACCAGTGCTAAAACATACTAAAGACTTCAGTGGGACAAAAGAATCAAATCAAATCTAGAGGTAATTCAAAAGATTAAATATATAACGTTAAGCCACAGATGTACTAATGGGGGAAATCTCAATATTTTAAACTGAGAAGAAAATCACCTGTCAATTTTGAGCAAATATAGAATTATTACAATTTAAAAATATTACTATTATAAAAATTTTATTTAAAGTTATTTATTTTTTTAATAATGTAAATGTTGCCTAGTTCATATTAATCAGAACTTAAATACCAGTTGGTTCTGAAGACATTATTATTTGTTCAGTATTTTTGTTTAAAAAAAAAATTGTAAAAATCATAAAATATTTTTTGTCACATTCTGTAAATGAGACAGAGACGTAGTTCAAACAAAAAGTTGAGAATTTTAATGATTCACATTCTGTGATAGGTAACAGGGTCTTGGTAAGCGAAGTTCAAATCAGAAAGTCAAAAGTTCATTCCTTATCTGACCATATCCTACACGAGTTGTAACTCACACAGGCAGGTGAATCAGGAAGCAGAACATCAAGTGAGTAAGCTCGAGAACAGCCATAGACTGAATGGTGAGTGTCTGTTTTATGCCAGTGACAGCAGGTGCGGGTGATCAGTATTCTCAATGATTGTGAACGTGTCCAGGTGACGGATCGGTAGGCGCAAAGTTAGGGCGTGACAATTTTGCTTTAATTCGCTTGTGTGTTTAAAAACAACAAAGAAGCAATATGAAGTTTTAAAAGATCATTACTGTCTTCATTGGTTGTACTAAAATAAATGAACATGATTTAATGTTGGTGAACTGGATTACTTACCAAACAATCAACAGGCCATTATGCATTTTTTCTTTATTATTATTATATTACTCGTGGGTTAATTCACAAGAGCATGTTTAAACTTAATTATTATACAATCAAATGAATAAAAAATACAGATCCTTAAGATTGCTTCATCACTCATTCACAATCTAAAGGATGTTAAACTGATATACTTTAATACAGCATTGTTCAGAAATACATATAACATAATCTTTAGGGCAGATATGAGCCAGCTTGTTATTTTTAGCTGGTGAGATTATTTGTATTTTTTTATTTATTTATTTTTAACAACAACACAAAAAAAGGAATACACTTATACAAATAATCTCTTCCCAGCCCAACTTATTATAAAGAAAATAGAGGGGGAAAAAGAAAGAAAGGAAAAAGGAAAGAAAGAAGAAAAAAGGAAATAATTTATAATAAAGTAAGAAAAGTCAATTTATTACAGTAAAAATTCTGTATCTATAACGCAGTTATGGTCTCAATGAAAGAAAGGAGAGGATTCCAAATTTGATTTTTGATTTTTTTGCAAATGTAAGAAAGACATCAAATCTTTCAACCAAGAGAGGTTGGGAGGGGGCATGTGTAACAGTATACGCTCTTTTGGCTATCAATGAGGCAAAGGCAATAATATCGGCATGGTGCTTCTTATTTAAGCCAACAACAGGAGATATTCCAAAAATTGTTGTTATTGGACAAGGTATCACAGAAACACTCAAGAGCTTTTGACATTGTATCAAAAAAAAAGAGGACCATTAAAATTCAGACTAGGACAGGTGTAAAATGAATGAGTATGGTCTGCTGGAGACAACACGCATCTATGTACCTATCATCTTCTGATAAACAGAGTTTTTAAAATTTTGCTTTAGTGAAATGGATTCTGTGAACAACTTTAAACTGAATGAGATTCGAGCGAGCACAGACAGAGTTAATTTTTGGCAAAAACAGTGTCCCACAGCTCCTCATCAATTTCCTGTTCTAGCTCCATCTCCCAGGTTTGTTTGAGTGTAGAAAGAGGAGGAAGCTGTGATGACCGAAGCAGGTCATAAATGGAGTTGGAAATGTGGTTCAGAAATTTTGGTAGCAAGAATATTTCTTCAATTAAAGGATTCTTTGGCTGCTGGGGAAAGTATCCAAATATTTTTGGCAAAAGTGTTTGAAAATAACAAAGTAAGTTTGATTTAGAGATTTTATAATTACTCAACAAATCGTTAAATGACCCAAATGTGTGATCAAAGAACAGATCCTGAACTGTATTAAAACCTTTTCACTTAACTGTGTGAAAGTAGAATCCAAACTAGAAGGGACAAAAGATGATGTACAGATAGGCGCCAAGAGATTATTTTTAAATTATTTTAATTAACATTCAGTGTGATGAATATACAGTAGTAAATCGAGAGGATTAATTGGGGCTTAATAATGGTTAAAATAAAAGTTTTACAGCTTCACAGCTGTCATGGAGGCCAAAATTAGTTATAGACAACCAACATCACTTTTTGTGCTAAACAAGAGGTAAAGTATTCTAACATGGGGTCTATGGGATTGACTAACATTTGGAGCCTGTGTCTAGTGGCCAGTCAGTGAATTTTAGTTTAGTGCTGGGTACACACTACAAGATTATCAGGCTGATTTTAAACGATTTCCCCCTCTTCCGACAATCCTAGGTAATGTCTCAATTATCTTTGTGGATCTAAAGATTATCTCATCAGATTTTCCTGTGGTGTGATATGTGTTAAGAGTGACTGAATCTGCTCGGAAAAACAACGTGTCCTGGAAAACACATTTATTCTCAAGTCTCGAGAGATTTTGTGAGGACTCTGTCTTCGTCACATTGCTGCACCCCACACACTATAGGAGCAAAATTGTGAAATTTTGTCATGCTAGGTGGGCACAGTTTGCGGTCAGGCACCTCAGCTCCAAGTACATTATACCTCTTTTCGATGATCCGAGAGTAATGAACTTTAGATACCTGTTGGAGATGGTCAGAGACACTATGTACATGTTTTATACATATCTATGAAAACACATTTTTGTATATTGTATGTATGTTGGATTCAGTGGTTGCAGTTGTCAGAAACTTGAACTTGGAAGGTGCCTGAGGCAAGAAGCTGTAGGACCAGGGTATCTGTGAAAGGGTCCCTGTCTCCTAACTCTGTGGTACTTCTTTGTCCATTTTGTCAGAATTTTCTGACAATGATCTCATTGATAAGTTCTCAAGACCCAAGGCAGAAAAAATTGAGAGGCAATGTAACAGTCTATAACAGGAACTTTTATTATTTCTTGAGTGATTCAGTGTTGAGGAGAAACTTGAGCCCCAAGAATCTTTGTAGGTCCATGACTGAGACCTCTGATGTTTCCGTCTGACATAGATCTCTGGGATCCGGGCACTCTGATAGCAGAACTTTCTAGAGACCTTTGGGTTCTGGGATTATTAATAATATGCCTGGAGGCGGTGCATTACTTAACTAACCTAAATAAACTCTTAACTGATTTACTACACTCATCCCTGACGAGTAGTTCAGCAAGGCGCTTAAACTACTGTCTCGGGCCAAGGCGCCAGACGCAACCATGGCCTGCCAGCCCCGCAAGGCGCTAGGACTGGAGGGATGAAGGGGCTAACTTAAACCATTCGCAAGAGCATCTCATCCAGGTGAAGCCTCTGCTCTGGGTCACTTTTTAGGCAACCTCGAATAAAACGACAGCATTCTGTGAAGAAAGATGGAGAGAATTTTACATTTGTCTCTAAGTTGCAAAACTTGGAGAGACTTTTTTAAAAGCCACTGTTTTCTCAGTTTTGCATTTGTTCTTTTGTACTGAAGCTCTCACCGTCGGAGATGCCTGGCTCTTCCCACGCATCGGCATCCATCAAACCGATGTCGCTGCTGTCTGGGAAAAGTCTGGTCATCATCCGAAACAGCAGCACCCCAGCGACCACACTGTGGCCTGCTTCGTCGTGACTCGCCCTTCTCGATGTACTCGGAGGGCAGTACCTTGCTGTCCCTGCAGGAAAACGTTTGTCACATGTGAAAGTCTGCTCTACCAACGGAACTTAATTTTAATGAAAAATTACACTATGACTGGGTTTTCTTCTTCTGAGAAAGCTGTTAGATGTGAGTCCCATCTAAACAGAGTGCTCATTAAAATCCCAAACTACGTTCAAGAAATAATACATACCACTATAGGTGGTGTAGGAGGTCTTTTAAGGAGGTCTCCACAGCCAAAATCGATAAGTTTGACCTCTAGGGTCTCTACGTTGACCAGGATGTTTGGCATTTTGATGTCCCGATGGAAGACACTCTTGGAACAGCAAGCAGCAGCAGCATCGGTCACCTGCCGCATGAAATGGACGTGCCATCTCCTCGCTGAAGTGGCCATCGAATGCGCCCAAAAACTGAGCATGTCCATGCAATGCGAGGGCCGCTCTAGGACCATAATGTACTGGTCCGGTTGGTCCTCCCAGTCCAGTAGCTTTATGATGTGGGGACAGCTGGGGCCTTGATTGGCCATGAGAGTTAGGCCACCTCCAGAGGAACTGGTCTGGGATGCTCAGGCTAGAAAAAATATGTTTTTTTTATGACTGTACACTGATACCCTGATACAGCATCTGTCGTCTCATTGAGGACATGAATATATAAACAACAAAAACTTAATAAAAACTTAATAAAATATTTTTATTACTGTGAAAAACTTCTGAAAGTTCTGATGTCTACTTACAAGGCTTAAGCACGGCTCGTTTCTCTGTCTTCACCGTGAACTTCACAGCCACTGGAAGGCCGTCTTCACGGCGGGTCCTTCAAAAACGGAGCCGCATCCTCCTTCTCCCAACTTCTTGCCAATACAATATTTCCAGCAAATGCGGTCTATTAAAACATAATAATTATTCATTTTAAAGATGAATACAGTGTACCTCTGAAGGTGGCATACCATACTTATTCATACTAAATTCTATATTTATTTCAATGACTTCAAATTGTTTGAGAAATATATGGAATATATGTGGTGTTTCAAAAATGAAATATGAGAAAGGTATGAGAAGAAATGTTACAGCTGCAAAATGTAAAACACGCTGTCCTATAATAAACCACGTGAGAGAAGAACGCTTGTGTTTGAACACAACCGTAAAGTCAGACTCGGTTCTCGTTATCTTATCACAGTCCAGCTGTCTCTGCACACCTGGACTGTCCTGATCTTGAAGCTGGACGTCCTCCACTTGCTGGTCCTCAGCAGTGACAGCAGGGACAACAGCAGCACTGGAAGGAAGCTCCTGATGATCGCCGTCCTCTACAGTAATTACGACGTCCTGTAGAGAAGTCTGATCTAAAGCGAGGAACATCAACCAGAGCTTGTTTTAATAAACACAGATGAAATATTGCAGACTTGTATTAGTAATGGCAGGGTGAATACTTTTGACATCTTCAAAATATGGTTAATATGTTTTTTTGTGTGTGTAAATGACATTCTTGATGTACAAAGCTTCTGGAGCATGTCAGTTACCATCAGTGCACCTCCTGGATGGGACCGTGTCCTGCTCCACCTCTCCCTGCTCCACCTGCTCATCCTGAGCACTGGTGGATTTCAGGTGGGGAAACAAGAGAAGAAAGCAGCAAACTTCCGAAACCACTTCTGTTTCTGCCTCTTCTTCTTGCTTTTCTCTCCTTTCTCTCTTTCCCGCCTCCCTCGCCGTCAGGACGAGGATGGAGCTCCACCGAGCGGTCGGTGGGTGTCCTCTCACGTCCTCCATCCGCTTTCTTTTTACGGGATACTCGCAACAAACGAAAAAACTCCATCACAACTGTAAAAACTGCTCCAACAACGTTAACTACACTGAACTCCTTACTCGCTACAAGCGGAGCAGGTGAGTTTCGCGCTTTATATAGAAGCACGTGACGTTCTAAATTATTTTATTACGCCATAAGGATTCATGATCCGAGAATTCTGTAAGATTCCAAAAAAAAAAAAACAACAACTGTAAGATACCCACAAACATTAAAACAGTGGTGTATAATGATGAATAAAAAAAAATATACATATTAAAATGCGCGCGTGTGTCTGTGTGTATAAATGTAACGTTTTTATTAATATGTTTTCCTTTAGAATATTCTTCTGTATTTTTACAGATCTCGGTTACAGGTGTGGCCTGATGAGACTTTGTATCTCATGTTATTAACAGAAAAAAGCAAGGGATTGTCAAGGAAAACAATAAATGTACAATATTGATTTCGATATAATAAAAAAAACCGAACATGACAATTGTACATTTCTCTCTTCAAATGCAGCCATAATTCTGTGTTCATGTGGAGACGGAGCTGTAGATTTTGGGTTTGTGGAGACTCCGCTGTTCTGTTACAATAGAATGGCTCATTCATTCAAAGCAAGCATGTCGAAAAGGGTCTGCAACATGGATTGAGCACACCGTCTGAGTAATACAGCATGTTTTGATAGAGACATCTGGGAATTTTTCGCAGTTTTGTGTACAGTGCATGTGGACCAGAGGCTCGGCCGTCCCCCAGATCTAGCGTCGTCCACGGATTCAGGTCGGGTCCAGGTTTTCGTGCACTGTAAAAATGTTTTTTGAACTTGTAAATAAAAGGTAAATTATGTAAGTACATTTTACAAACAAATCATATTTTGTCTTTTTACTTAAAAATGTCATGAATAATTCAATAAGCTACTTGAGGTTTCGTTTTCATTTATTGTGCGTGAATACATAAGTAAATTCAAATGGAACTGCCGAAATAATATTTACTTAGTGTTTCGTTATCTAATGAACTCATGCAAAAAGTGACAAACCTAATTAAAACTTACTCCACTAAACCAGACAGGCTATACATGCTTCAATTGATTCTCAGTTCATGGCGCGCAGAGGAAAGCAACGGACAATTTTCTCGAAGACTGGTGTGATTTTTACACGGTAAGTTATGAAATATTTGTTTATTTGTCAATTTAATTCCTTTTGCAGAAAAGTATAGATCCGTTTAAGCTGTCTGCGTCCTGTTGGTTAGAGAGGTAACGCGTTAACTGTTAATAGACGAACAAACATTCGTTATTAGCAAACGCCATTTGTGTCGAAAACAGTTGTATTGTATTGTACACATTTAATCTACGGAGAACTGTAATGTACAGTGAACTTTAAAACAAACTTTGTGGGACACATCGTCATGGTATCGTCACGACCAAGGGCTTGTGTTTATTCATGTGAATAAATAATTGTGCCCTCGCATGCTTTTTGAATTATTAGAAAGACTTTGAAGTTATTTACGAACTCAGAATGAAACACGAGGCCGAGCCCCGAGATGGGTGGGACATTAACTTTACACGAGGCCGAGCCGAGAACTTGACATGTGATGGAGAAAGCCGCTAAAACCCATATTAATCCACATAAAGTACAATTTTTCGTCGTATTTATTAAATCGATAAGCATTTAAAAGTATATACAACATACAAAAGTTATACGCAGGGTGTTTTGCGGAAAAAGCAGCGGTTGGGGGGTGGGTGGGGAGAATAAAATTTTTTTTCTTCAAGTAATCATAACTCAATGTTAATGTGTTCTGTTAACAACGCACACGATAAATCCGTATTTTAGGCAAGTGTCATCTCATGAAATGTTTTTAATTTGAGTATGTTTAGAGTTGGAGTATGTTTATTCAAATTTGTAAAAAAATCTATTTTTAACATTAATATTTCTAACATATGTTCCACAGATTGCACACAGCATTCAAGGTCACGGAAGGTAAGTTGGCAATACTTCTTAACTTCTCAACATACAACACTGATTAATGTTGCAGTATGCAAATCAATTGTTTATTGCAGGTGCCACAGCATGAGGTGGTCATGCAAAAAATGCAGCTTTGAGTCAAACAAAAGACTTCAACTTTTAAAACACTTACGACTAAAGCACGGAAATTTTGGCTGTCAGTCTTGATCCCTTGTCTTTATGCTGATTGCCCTTGTTCATTTAAAACATTTAATGCTCTTCGAGTACATTTGTCCCGACACCACACAGAATCAGACAAACCAACAGAGGTGCTTTCATTTTGTTGTCTTCTATGCAATTCCCAGTCATTCTCTTCAGAGAAGCAATATTTTGAGCACCTTAACAACCATCTGAGAAGGCACGAGGTAGTGAGCTGTGTATTCAAAACTGCAGCTTCAACACAAGCACTTATTCAACCTTTGCTACCCATAAACACAGGAAACATAATAAACACTCACTTGAAGATTTTAAAACTGAAGTCTTGAAAAAATACCCAAATCCTCTGTTTTGAAAAATGATTCGGAGGTCTCGGAGGATGACACAGAACTGGATGAAACTTTAGTTGAAGCACAAGATAATTTGTCTGACATTATAAAAAGAAGTTTGGTCAACTTTTTCTAAAGTTGGAAAGTAATTTCAACGTGTCAAACAGGTGCATTGATCAAATCGTAGATGAGCTTTCAGTTCATATCCTCCTCTGCATCTGCTCCAGTTTTAAAAGATGTTGTTGAGTCCACTTTAAAGAGCCATAACTGTGACATAGATCCAGCAGTTATCTCAGATTTGGTCAAAAATCTGTGTGAATCAAACACTTTCAGTTCAGCTTTAGGGAAAGATGGACCTTTTTCAACAGCATATAAGAGGAGAGAATTTATGAAAACACATTTTTCAGTTGTTGAACCTGTGGAATATATACTGGACAGTAAAGACAATAGAACATTCCAGTATGTTCCGATACTCCAGTCTTTGTTGCAAGTCTTGAAGAATATCAAAGAAAAGGACCTAGTCACTCAAAAAAATACTGGATGTGCATCAAAATACCAGTCCTTTTATGATGGATCTCACTTTCATGAAAATGAATTTTTTGCAGGTGATGTTGAGAGATTAAGCCTTATTCTGTACATCGATGACTTCGAAGTGTGTAATCCCTTGGGAACTTCTCGCAAGATTCACAAAATCACTGCTGTCTATTGGGTGTTAGGAAACATTCCAGCACACGCAAGATCAAAATTGGAATCTATTAATTTAGCCATTCTCTGTAAGGCAGATGACACAAAACGATTTGGATTTCAGAAAGTGTTAGAGCCACTGTTAACTGATCTTCAAAGCTTGGAAAAAGATGGTATTTTTATTCCAAGTCTAGGAAAAATCATAAAGGGCACTGTGGTGGCCGTGGTTGCTGATAATTTGGGAGCCCATTCTGTGGGAGGATTCGTTGAAAACTTCACGGGATCTCATGTCTGCCGATTTTGCCTTGCAGACAGGCCCCAGTTTCAGACCACAGAAGTAAGATCTGGACTTTTTCAGAGGAGAGATAAAGAGCAGCACACTCTGCATGTTGAGACAGTTTTGTCAAGTCCTACTTCCACTCCTTGCTATGGTGTGAAAAAACAGTGTGCACTGTCTGAGAAACTTAATCACTTTCATGTAACATCTGGTTACCCACCAGATGCATTACATGACCTTCTTGAAGGTCTTGTTCCAGTGGAACTGGCATTGTCATTTCAAGCCTTTATCAAGAAGAAATATTTTTCTCTTGAGGAGCTTAACACTTGCATTCAGCAGTTCCCTTATAAGTGGAGTGACCAAACAAATCGTCCACATTTGATTCCTGCTCATTTTGCCACAAAACGGTCTGTAGGAGGAAATGCGCATGAAAATTGGTGTTTGTTGCGCCTTTTGCCTCTCATGATAGGCTTGAAAGTACCTCAGGATGATGAAGTGTGGCAAATGTTAATGACCTTAAAAGACATTGTGGAACTTGTGAATGCCCCAGTTCATACAGAGCAGAGCATTTGCTACCTTGACTCTCTGATTTCTGAGCACAGACACAGATTTCTGGACGTTTTTCCTCAAGAAAAGCTTCTTCCCAAACACCACTTTCTTGAGCACTATACTGAACTCATTCAGGAATTTGGTCCTCTAGCAGCCTTGTGGACCATGAGATTCGAAGCTAAACATGGATTTTTCAAGAAAGCTGTCAGACAAACGGGCTGTTTCAGAAACATACTACTGTCCCTACACTTCTCAGGACACCATTGTGCTATGTTCTTCTGAAAGTGAGACATCATTTTGTTCTCTAGACTCCAGATCTAGCAGTTCTCAAGACACTGTTCTGTTATCTTCATCTGAGAGTTCCACTTCATTCCGTTCTGAAGGATGGCCGGCAAAGTTTATAATACCAACTTTCTCATTTGATACAGAGCTCTTGCTTTCAGAAGGAAACAGAGCCTACCAAAAGTATGGCACCCTCTTGAACAATCCAAGAGTAACGAGTAGTGTCCTTGAGACACTAGCTGAGACAATATTTCGTTACACTGCGTACCCAACAGGTGTTCAGATTATGAATGTCGTAGAGATGTTGATTGAAAAGTACCCATGCCTTAAAGAGCCAGGGTCCTTTAATGGACAGTATGGGTGGCAACAAAGGATTAAATATAAGATGGGCAATTATGAGCCAAATTAAGAGGCAGTCAGCTTTCTTCTGTTCTTCCAGAGTTGAGGTCAACTCTTTGAAAAGAAAGAAGACAAATGAAAAGTTTTGCCCCAAAGGCATGAAAAGACCCCGGAAGGCTGAAGTAAATTACTTGCCTCCATTTCCATTTGGGGAAACCAAGGAAACTTTAGAGAAGGAGAGAGCTGATCTTCTCAAAAGAAATTCAGAAGAAAAACAACAAAAAGGTCATTGGTGAGATGATGGAGAAACTTTCTCTTATCGAAGATTTGAAATTATTAATCAATGCCCTGCTGTCAAAGATTTCATGGAACGATGGCCAGCTCTTTTTTGTGAATCTGAGGTAAACCTTAGTTCCTCTTTTGCTGGCTTAATGGTAGATACTCATAACCTTCGGCACTCATATTTCATTCATTAAAAACAATTAAATATTTTAATTTCATTAGTATAGCATGATGTGTGTGTGTGGTTGGGAAAAAGGGTTTTATTTGACTACTAAATCTTAAATGTGTTATATTTACTTTTCTTTGTCTTAGATCAAGAATGAGTTCAGAAGGATAACAACAATTCCCCTGGAGCCAACCTTTCTGCAAAAACTGGACCTCTACACTCCAAATTTGTTTAAAATAAAGGGTGGGGATGCAGGCATAAAAATTCGAAGTGTGCTAGATTCATTCAGCCAGGTAAATGTATATATATCACATCCGATATCCTGCTGCTTCCTGACTTTATACACTGTGTGCTAAATTATTAGGCAAGTTTATATATTCATATTCATATTATATTTATATATAATAATGCCTAATAATCTGGCACACTTAAATATAAGGAGTTTTTCACTTTCAGCTGTCTCTGACAATTATATATCACTTATATATGATTAAATACAAAATCAATAGTAGTTATTCAGATTGATGTGATTTGGGTTGGTAAAATGTTCTTGGGGAAAAATATGACCCAAATTTAAACTTGCCTATTAATTCAGCACATAGTGTATAGATGTATTTATAAGATGGAAGTTTACCAAAACTGTTAATGTTCACTGCTATTTACTTTTGTTTTTAACAGCAAGTTGAAGATAAGAGAGATGCTGTGATTCGCTGCTCTGCTTCCCTACCTGGGAGAATCATCTGAGGAGCTCATTGAAACCTACCAGGTACATTAGTAGATGAATTTTGTTTTGACTTCAAAATATGTACAGTACTGCAAAAGTCTAAGGAACATTAGTGTTTTGTGCACATTAGTTACTATCTTTCTGCTGTAGTTTGTCAGTATATGAAATATCATTTTATGTTCCTAAACATTCATTTTGTGATTATTTCTAATAAACCAGTGAAATTTTTGACAACAGTTCTTGCTCCACAGAAGATTTTTTTCTCACCATCATTGAGTCTTGTCTATCACAATATGAAGAAAGAGACAAAACTAAGAAACCTAAATCAAGAAAAACCATGGCAATGTTTGCAAAATGCTTAAAAACACACATGCAAATGTACTTGAATCAAGCATATCAAGTAAATTTTTAAAAAATCTTTTTATCATTATAACAGATTTAATAATAGTGAGATCAAATCTCTGTGTGGAGCACTTATCACATGACATTAAAGAGAACATGTAACTTACTGTACAGTATTGTAACCACTTTGCACTTTGCACATTTATTTGACAGGATGTCAGCAGAGAGGTGATTAAAAATAGCTTCACCAATCACGTAATGAAGATTGTTGTACTGGGCAGCACTGCAGGAGAGGGAGATGCCAACATAGCTGACATCATCATTGTCATTGAGGGAAACGAGGTACTGTTGGGATGTAAGAATCTCACAAATGCGTGCCTTCTGCTCATGGGCTTCATTTACTCCCTGAACTTAAGCTATCCGCCAAAGCTGAGAAACACATTTGAAGTCTTGCAGAAAATCTTTCTCGGGCTGGATGCTTTAAAGTTTTCTCCAAAAGTTAGCTCTTTACATAGAAAGCTACTAATGTAAGTCTGATAGTTGGCCAGTCTGCTGGTTTGTGTGACAGTTTAAAACTTACATTTTGTATTTGCTCATTTGTTCAGGATGTGAGAATGTTCTAAAAAGGTTTGTTAATGTAAATTAGAACAAAGTTTGTACTACACTGTACTGAACTATTTTGGCATGTTTTGGCAATGTGTCGATTCATTTTTGTCCATTCCAAGAGTTGAATTCAAATAAAAGTACTCAAGGAAATTGTCTGTCAGTGTTTTATTGAAAACATCATTAGTAATAAATGTTTGAACAATATTTAAAGTAAAGTTTACTAAGGATAACTAAAAAAGATAACTTGGACTCTTTATGTAAAAAAAATGCAATAAATCATAGTATATTTCTAATAATTACTAAAGTAAAATTTACAAATAAGAGTCAATACAATTTATAGGGAATTCCCAAGTAAACTTAACTTATAAGTTTCTAATTGAAGCTATTAATAATTATGGATAGGCTTTTACTTGGCAAATGTTTGTAAATTTACTAGCCTTTTCTGAGTGAAAATTGTTTCCAAGCTTTTTCAAGTAAATCCCACTCCTATTTTGGCCAACGGTTCAGACATTCAACGCAACATTCCACCTCTTGGCACTCATCTTTTCTTGAAAAGAAAAAAAGGAAAAGAAATCCAAAAAATAAATTAATACAAGAGGAAAAAAGTTAAGAAAATTTATATTTATTCAAGTTTGACTTTGATTTTCTTCTCGTTCTAAAGAAAATGTTCTAAAAACGGATCCCGCTGGATGGTGCTGTAATGAAGTGGACTGGACCGTGTTCATTCTCGTTGTGTTGTTCAATGCAGCAGACACTGGTTGAATGAGGAGCGAGGTCACAGTTTGTGGAGATGGGAAAATTGCCACACAATATGAATTTTTAATTGTTCCTTGTTTTGAGAGAATAAAATTCATTTACTAATCCCTGTGTTTGTCTGCCATCGTTCTCCAGCATAACATGCTACCAAAAAAAATTACTAAAACACCACTTAACATGCTGCAGAGCATCTAGACACCAGTGCTAAAACATACTAAAGACTTCAGTGGGACAAAAGAATCAAATCAAATCTAGAGGTAATTCAAAAGTTTAAATATATAACGTTAAGCCACAGATGTACTAATTGGGAAATCTCTATATAAAATATGTTAAGTGGTAATTAAGTGTAACAAATCGTGTAAAAATCAAACACATCACCTCCATATTTTTAATTTATTCTGCAGGCTTCTTGTAAATTAAACTGTATATTGTACGTTATGTTGACAGACAAAAAGTTACATTCAGGTGCAAAGAAAGTAACTGAGATATGTATTTTTTAACTTAAAAAAAAAAAAAAAAAAAAATTGTTGCTTACATTTATATTAATCAGAACTTCAATAGCAGTTGGTTCTGAAGACATTATTATTTGTTCAGTATTTTTGTACGCAGAGAACGTCCAAACCAAATTAAAAACAATAATTTAATTAATGTTCAACAAATAAAAACTACCTATAATACAAATAAGCAAACGATAAAACTTGGCTCGCTGAATATTAGATCACTTTCCACAAAAGCACTTTATATATATGATTTGATCAAAGATCAGAACCTAGATTCACTCTGACTAAAACCAGATGAATACATTACTCTAAATGAATCTACCCCCCAAGATTATTACTATTAAATGAGCCACGTTTAAAAGGTAAGGGGGGTGTTGCTACAATTTATAACAATATTCTTAGTACTTCTCTCAGAGGGCAGGCTTTAAGTATAACTCATTTGAAGATTTGGTGCTGCATATCATATTATCTATAGAATCATGTGCTAGTGATAAATCCTCTGTCATGTTTGTACTGGCTACTGTATACAGGCCACCAGGACACAGCACAGATTTCAGAGAAACAACAAAAAGTCGACGAGGCTAAAACGGTACAAATAGACTGAAGACAGGACTGAGACCGGACAAACAAAAAACTGATCAACCTAGCAAACTAAGGTTCAGAGTCAGGATGAACCAATATCAAACGACGGACTGAAAAAGGACAGAAAACACAAGGAGATTAAGTAGGGAGGGTAATTAACAGAAATGGGGTGCAGGAGTGTGAAACAATTAGGGTTAACAAGAGGGGAGGAGTTAACAGCAAAGCACATGGCGAGCTGTCAAAACAAAGGCCATGTGCTTCAGGACAACAAAACACAAGACAAACACAACAGGCCGCTGCCAACCCCTGACACAATATGATGCAAAAACTTGATGATATAACAGAAACTATGCACTCTCTTTTTTTCTAGCACTCTAGATACAGTTGCTGTTTTGCACTTAAAAAAGATGAAAGAAAACAATCTGACTCCATGGTGTAATGAAAACACACGCACCCTAAAGAGAGCAGCCCGGAAGATGGAGCGCAGGTGTAAATTAGAAGTATTTCGTATTGCCTGGCTGGAGAGTATCCTGTCATACAGAAAAGCATTAAAAACTGATCATTTTTCATCTCTTTTAGAAGAAAACAAACACAACCCCCGGTATTTATTCAATACAGTGACTAAATTAACAAAAAATAAAACGTCAACAGGTGCTAAGTGTAGTAGTAATGACTTCATGAATTTCTTTACTTCTAAGATTGGTACCATCAGAGATAAAATTGTAACTATGCAGCTGTCAGCTACAGTTTCACATCAGTTAGTGAACTATAGATCCCCTGAGGAAAAATTACACTCATTCTCTATTATAGGAGAAGAAGACTTGTACAAACTTGTTAAATCATCTAAACCAGCAACATGTATGTTAGACCCTATTCCATCTAATCTATTAAAGATTTGCTTCCAGAAGTCATAGATCCTATTTTGACCATTATTAATTCATCATTGTCATTAGGATATGTTCCCAAAACATTCAAGCTGGCTGTAATTAAGCCTCTTATTAAGAAACCACATCTTGATCCCAAAGACTTAATAAATTACAGACCAATCTCTAATCTCCCTTTTCTGTCAAAGATACTAGAAAAGGTAGTATCCTCACAACTGTATTCCCTTTTAGAAAAAAATGGTATCTGCGAGGATTTCCAATCATCTTATCATCTTATCTTCAATCAATTTATCTTAGGATGGTTTAAATCATATCTATCTGACCGCCATCAGTTTGTGGCACTAAATGAGGAGGTATCATATCTCTCACAAGTGAAACATGGAGTTCCTCAAGGTTCAGTGCTAGGACCGTTACTTTTCAACCTATACATGTTACCTCTGGGAGACATTATCAGGAGACATGGTGTTAGCTTTCACTGCTATGCTGATGATACTCAGCTCTATATTTCAGCGCAGCCTGGTGATACACAACAAATTTAACAGAATGCATAGTCGATATAAAAAACTGGATGATGAGTAACTTCCTAATGCTAAAATCTAAAAAACAGAGGTGCTAATAATTGGACCTAAAAACCCCACATATAATAATCTAGAACACAGGCTAACACTTGATGGCTGCTCTGTTAATTCTTCATCATCAGTTAGGAACCTAGGTGTGCTGCTTGACAGCAATCTTTCCTTCGAAAACCATGTTTCCAGCATCTATAAAACTGCGTTTTACATCTTAAAATTATATCTAAATTACGACCTATGCTTTCAACCTCTAATGCAGAAATATTAATTCATGCGTTTATAACCTCGAGGTTAAATTATTGTAATGCTTTATTGGGTGGTTGTTCTGCACGCTTGATAAACAAACTTCAGATAGTTCAAAACGCAGCAGCCAGAGTCCTTACTAGAACTAGGAAGTATGATCATATTAGACCGGTTCTGTCAACACTGCACTGGCTCCTATCAAACATTGGATAGATTTTAAAATCTTATTAATTACCTATAAAGCCCTGAATGGTTTAGCTCCTCAATACTTGAGTGAGCTCTTATCACATTATAGTCCTGCCCGTCCGCTGCGTTCTCAAAACTCTGGCCTTTTGATAATTCCTAGAATATCAAAATCGACTGCGGGCGGCAGATCCTTTTCCTATCTAGCACCTAAACTCTGGAACAATCTCCCTAACTCTGTTCGGGAAGCAGACACACTCTGCCAGTTTAAATCTAGATTAAAGACACATCTTTTTTAACTTAGCCTACACATAACACACCAACACACTTTTTATTATTAAATCCGTTAAAGGATTTTTAGACTGCATTAATTATATCAGCTGGAACTGGGAACATTACCTAAAATACGATGTACTTGTGACATCGTAAAAGAATGGCATCTACGCTAATATTAATCCCGTTTCTTTCTTAATCTGTTTCACAGTTTGTATCCAGACTAGATGGTGGATCAGCACCCAGAGATTATGTTCATCAGAGACCAGAACACCTAGATGCGCACCGTGGACAGATTTTCTCCATTCATGGATGGGGTTTTGGTTCTTTCCTCTGGCTTGCTTTGTTGGGGACACGTAACTTCTAGTGATTATCGTCGAATTGATTAAAGAGATCGTCTCTGCATTTAATAACAAATTGTTCAATCTCGTCATTATACATCCCTATCATTGTGTTCTCCAACTTTATACTGTACAGTGCCTTGATTCAACCTATGTTGTTAAAAGCGCTATATAAATAAAAATGATTGATTCATTTATTGATTGATGTACTAACGGGGAAATCTCTATATAAAATGTTAAGTGGTAATTAAGTGTAACAAATCATTTAAAAATCAAACACATCACCTCCATATTTTAAACTGAGAAGAAAATCACCTGTCAATTTTGAGCAAATGAAGAATAAATTCATACTAGCATACACATGTAGCACATCTTTTTATTCTTTTTGGAATGTTTTCCTGGACCTCTGCAGGCTTCTTGTAAATTAAACTGTATATTGTTTGTTATGTTGACAGACAAAAAGTTACATTCAGGTGCAAAAGAAGATATGTATTTTTAATAACGTAACTTAAAAATATAAATAAAAATTGTTGCTTACGTTCATATTAACCAGAACTTAACAGTTGGTTCTGAAGACATTATTATTTGTTCAATATTTTTGTAAAAAAAAAAAAAAAAAAATCATAAAACAATAAGAATATTTTACTTTAATTTGCTTTTGTGTTTATAAACAACAAAGAAGCAATATGAAGTTTTAAAAGATCATTGCTGTCTTCATTGGTTGTACTAAAATAAATGAACATGATTTAATGAATTAATTGAACTGGATTACTTTACCAAGCAATCAACAGGCCATTATGCATTTTTCTTTATTATTATTATATTACTCGTGGGTTAATCCACAAGAGCATGTTTAAACTTAATTATTATACAATCAAATGAATAAAAGTACAAATCCTTAAGATGTCCTTTGTTTCACATCTTTCAATGATTGCTTCATCCCTCATTCACAATCTAACGGATGTTAAACTGATATACTTTAATACAGCATTGTTCAGAAATACATATAACATAATCTTTAAGGCAGATATGAGCCAGCTTGTTTTAAGTTGTTTTTCAGATGTTACTTACCTGTTATTACTTACCTGGTGAGATTATTTTTTATTATTTTAATTAACATTCAGTGTGATGAATATACAGTAGTAAATCGAGAGGGTTAATTGGGGCTTAATAATGGTTTAAAAAAGGTTTGCCCCCTTCACAGCTGTCATGGAGGCCAAAATTAGTTATAGACAACCAACATCACTTTTTGTGCTAAACAAGAGGTAAAGTATTCTAACATGGGGTCTATGGGATTGACTACCATTTGGAGCCTGTGTCTAGTGGCCAGTCAGTGAATTTTAGTTTAGTGCTGGGTACTGTCACATTCTCTGGAATTTGTTATTGTTTTTGTCGCGTGTGCCATGTGTTCCGTCTGACCTAATTTAGTTTATTGTCTTTAGCTGTGTGTGATTAATTTAGTGATTTACCTGGTGTATTTAAGTCCTGTGGTTTCAGTTCTGTTTGTCCGATCTCGTCTTTATTTGCGTGTGATTTTGTCCGATCTGCCTGCCTGTCTGTATTTATATTGTTTTTCATCTCTGAGTACATTAAAACGCTTTATTTTCATTTACACTCGTTGTGTGCTCTCCTGCTTATCACACACCTGACAGGTACACACCACAAGATTATCAGGCTGATTTTAAGCGATTTCCCCTCTTCCGACAATCCTAGGTAATGTCTCAATTATCTTTGTGGATCTAAAGATTATCTCATCAGATTTTCCTGTGGTGTGATATGTGTTAAGAGTGACTGAATCTGCTCGGAAAAACAATGTGTCCTGGAAAACACATTTATTCTCAAGTCTCGAGAGATTTTGTGAGGACTCTGTCTTCATCACATTGCTGCACCCCACACACTATATAGTGAAAATAGTGAAATCTAGGACATTTTTCTCCTCATGTTTGCGGTCTCTCACATTTTGAAAGTCTTATAAGATTAAAAATCTTTTAGTATGTAACTTTAGTCACCTGTTTGAATTAAGAGAGAGAGACTGGAAGGCTGCCTCCTGGTTATATAAACTGAGAAACATACAATCTGGAAAACTATAAACCATTCCTATTTTGCTTCAGTTAAAGGCAAGGCGACTTGAGTCACAGGTGGATTGTATGTTTGTCATGGTAGGTGGGCACAGTTTCAACGACCAGGCACCTCAACTCCATTCTACCTCTTTGTCCATTTTCTATTATCTGATAATGATGAACGGTGATACGTTGCCAAAATGGTCACAGACACTATGTACATGTTTTATACAGTCTATGATAACACATTTTTGTATATTGTGTGTATGTTGGATTCAGTGGTTGCAGTGTCAGAATCTTGAAGCCCGAGGCAAGAAGCTGTAGGACCAGGGTATCTTTGAAAGGGTCCCTGTCTCCTAACCTCTGTGGTACTTATGACTCTGATGTCAGGAAACTTTAGTGGACAATCTCTCATTGATAAGATCTTTGGGACCCAGTTACCCATGGCAGAAAAAAATTGAGAGGCAATGTAAGCAGCAATAACAGGAACTTTTATTATTTCTGGAGTGACCCTGAAAGGATTCATCCCTGACGAGTAGTTCAGCAAGGCGCTTAAACTACTGTCTCGGGCCAAGGCGCCAGACGCAACCATGGCCTGCCAGCCCCAAGTAAAGGCGCTAGGACTGGAGGGATGAAGGGGCTAACTTAAACCATTCGTGTAAGTGCATCTCATCCAGGTGAAGCCTCTGCTCTGGGTCACTCTTTAGGCAACCTCGAATAAAACGACAGCATTCTGTGAAGAAAGATGGAGAGAATTTTACACTTGCTCTCTAAGTTGCAAAACTTGGAGATACTTTTTAAAAGCCACTGTTTTCTCAGTTTTGCATTTGTTCTTTTGTACTGAAGCTCTCACCGCCGGAGATGCCTGGCTCTTCCCACGATCGGCATCCATCAAACCGATGTCGCTGCTGTCTGGGAAAAGTCTGGTCATCATCCAAACAGCAGCACTCCCAGCGCACCACACTGTGGCCTGCTTCCCGTCAGACTAGCCCCTTCTCGATGTACTCCGGAGGGCAGTACCTTGCTGTCCCTGCAGGAAAACGTTTGTCACATGTGAAAGTCTGCTCTACCAACGGAACTTAATTTTAATGACAAATTACACTATGACTGGGTTTCTTCTTCTGAGAAAGCTGTTAGTTGTGAGTCCCATCTAAACAGAGTGCTCATTAAAATCCCAAACTACGTTCAAGAAATAATACATACCACTATAGGTGGTGTAGGAGGTCTTTTAAGGAGGTCTCCACAGCCAAAATCGATAAGTTTGACCTCTAGGGTCTCTCACGTTGACCAGGATGTTTGGCATTTTGATGTCCCGATGGAAGACACTCTTGGAACAGCAAGCAGCAGCAGCATCGGTCACCTGCTGCATGAAATGACGTGCCATCTCCTCGCTGAAGTGGCCATCGTAATGCGCCCAAAAACTCAGCATGTCCATGCAATGCGAGGGCAGCTCTAGGACCATAATGTACTAGTCCGGTTGGTCCTCCCAGTCCAGTAGCTTTTATGATGTGGGGACAGCTGGGGCCTTGATTGGCCATGAGAGTTAGGGCCACCTCCAGAGGAACTGGTCTGGGATGCTCAGGCTAGAAAAAGAATGTTTTTTTTATAACTGTACACTGATACCCTGATACAGCATCTGTCATCTCATTGAGGACATGAATATATAAACAACAAAAACTTAATAAAAAACTTAATAAAATATTTTTATTGCTGTGAAAAACTACTGAAAGTTCTGATGTCTACTTACAAGGCTTAAAGTACGGCTCGTTCTCTGTCTTCACCGTGAACTTCACAGCCACTGGAAGGCCGTCTTCACGGCGGGTCCCTTCAAAAACGGAGCCGCATCCTCCTTCTCCCAACTTCTTGCCAATACAATATTTCCAGCAAATGCGGTCTATTAAAACATAATAATTATTCATTTTTAAAGATGAATACAGTGTACCTCAAGGTGGCATACCATACTTATTCATACTAAATTCTATATTTATTTCAATGACTTCAAATTGTTTGAGAAATATATGGAATATATGTGGTGTTTGAACAATGAAATATGAGAAAGGTATGAGAAGAAATGTTACAGCTGCAAAATGTAAAACACGCTGTCCTATAATAAACCCGTGAGAAGAACGCTTGTGTTTGAACACAACCGTAAAGTCAGACTCGGTTCTCGTTATCTTATCACAGTCCAGCTGTCTCTGCACACCTGGACTGTCCTGATCTTGAAGCTGGACGTCCTCCACTTGCTGGTCCTCAGCAGTGACAGCAGGGACAACAGCAGCACTGGAAGGAAGCTCCTGATGATCGCCGTCCTCTACAGTAGTTACGACGTCCTGTAGAGAAGTCTGATCTAAAGCGAGGAACATCAACCAGAGCTTGTTTTAATAAACACAGATGAAATATTGCAGACTTGTATAAGCAATAGCAGGGTGAATACTTTTGACATCTTCAAAATATGGTTAATATGTTTTTTGTGTGTGTAAATGACATTCTTGATGTACAAAGCTTCTGGAGCATGTCAGTTACCATCAGTGCACCTCCTGGATGGGACCGTGTCCTGCTCCACCTCCCTGCTCCACCTGCTCATCCTGAGCACTGGTGGATTTCGGGTGGGAAAAACAAGAGAAGAAAGCAGCAAACTTCAGAAACCACTTCTGTTTCTGCCTCTTCTTCTTGCTTTTCTCTCCCTTTCTCTCTTCCCGCCTCCCCTCGCCGTCAGGACGAGGATGGAGCTCCACCGAGCGGTCGGTGGGTGTCCTCTCACGTCCTCCATCCGCTTTCTTTTTACGGGATACTCGCAACAAACGAAAAACTCCATCACAACTGTAAAAACTGCTCCAACAACGTTAACTACACTGAACTCCCTTACTCGCTACAAGCGGAGCAGGTGAGTTTCGCGCTTTATATAGAAGCACGTGACGTTCTAAATTATTTTATTACGCCATAAGGATTCATGTGTCCGAGAATTCTGTAAGATTCAAAAAAAAAAAAAAAAAAAAAAAAAAACTGTAAGATACCACACAAACATTAAACAGTGGTGTCTAATGATGAATGATTTAAAATTATATATATAAAATATGCGCGCGCGCGTGTGTGTGTGTATAAATGTAACGTTTTTATTAATATGTTTTCCTTTAGAATATTCTTCTGTATTTTTACAGATCTCGGTTACAGGTGTGGCCTGATGAGACTTTTGTATCTCATGTTATTAATAGAAAAAGCAAGGGATTGTCAAGGAAAACAATAAATGTACAATATTGATTTCGATATAATAAAAAACCGAATATGACAATTGTACATTTCTTCTCTTCAAATGCAGCCATAATTCTGTGTTCATGTGGAGACGGAGCTGTAGATTTTGGGTCTGTGGAGACTCCGCTGTTCTGTTACAATAGAATGGCTCATTCATTCAAAGCAAGCATGTCGAAAAGGGTCTGCAACATGGATTGAGCACACCGTCTGAGTAATACAGCATGTTTTGATAGAGACATCTGGGAATTTTTCGCAGTTTTGTGTACAGTGCATGTGGACCAGAGGCTCGGCCGTCCCCCAGATCTAGCGTCGTCCACGGATTCAGGTCGGGGTCCAGGTTTTGTGGCCAATGGTTCAGACATTCAACGCAACATTCCACCTCTGGCACTCATCTTTTCTTGAAAAGAAAAAAAAGGAAAAGAAAAAATCAAAACAGGCAAAAATCCAAAAAAATTAATAAATACAAGAGGGAAAAAGTTAAGAAAAATTTATATTTATTCAAGTTTTGACTTGATTTTTGATTTGATTTGATTTTGAAGGTTGTAAGTATATTTGATTTTCTTCTCGTTCTAAAGAAAATGTTCTAAAACGGATCCTGTTGGATGGTGCTGTACGTAGAAGTGGACTGGACCGTGTTCATTCTCGTTGTGTTGTTCAATGCAGCAGACACTGGTTGAATGAGGAGCGAGGTCACAGTTTGTGGAGATGGGAAAATTGCCACACAATATGAATTTTTAATTGTTCCTTGTTTTGAGAGAATAAAATTCATTTACTAATCCCTGTGTTTGTTCTGCCATCGTTCTCCAGCATAACATGCTACCAAAAAAATTACTAAAACACCACTTAACATGCAGCAGAGCATCTAGACACCAGTGCTAAAACATACTAAAGACTTCCAGTGGGACAAAAAGAATCAAATCAAATCTAGAGGTAATTCAAAAGATTAAATATATAACGTTAAGCCACAGATGTACTAATGGGGGAAATCTCTCAATATTTTAAACTGAGAAGAAAATCACCTGTCAATTTTGAGCAAATATAGAATTATTACAACTTAAAAAATATTACTATTATAAAAATTTTATTTAAAGTTATTTATTTTTAATAATGTAAATGTTGCCTAGTTCATATTAATCAGAACTTAAATACCAGTTG